>NW_006440618.1:226745-251862 GCF_000325575.1 Pteropus alecto | reverse complement strand
TTTTATTCTTTCTGTGGCTGAGTAATGTTCCATTGTATATATATATACATCACCTCTTCTTTATTCATCCATCCATTGATAGACATCCAGGATGCCTCCATATCTTGGCTACTGTAAATAATGCTACAATGAACATATAGATTCATATGTCCCTTCGAAGTACTGTTTTGGTTTTTTTTTTTTAGAAAAATACACAGAAATGGATTAAATAGGTCCTTCTTTGTCTCTTGTTACAGCTTTTGTTTTAAAGTCATTTTGTCTGGTATAAATATTGCTAGCCAACCTTTATTTATTTATTTATTTTGTATTTTTATGAAATATCTTTTTTCATTCCTTTACTTTCAGTCTGTGTATCTTTTGATCTGAAGTGAGTCTCTTGTAGGCAGCATATGTAAGGGTCCTGTTTTCTTATCCTTTCAGCCACCCTATCTTTAGATTGGAGCATTTAATTCTTCTTCATTTGAAGTACTTATTGATAGATATGTAGCTATTGCCATTCTTTATTTAGACTTTTGAAACATATTATTTTCTTCTACTTAAAGAAGTCCCTCCAAAATTTCCTATTATACTGACTTGGTAGTAGATGACTCCTTTAGGTTTTTCTTGTCTGGGAAGCTCTTTTATATGTCTTTTGATTCTAAATGATAACTTTTCTGTGTAGAGTAATTTTGGTTGTAGGTCCTGGGTTTTCATCACTTTGAATATTTTGTGCCAATTCTGTCTGGTCTGTAAAGTTTCTGTTGAGAAATCAGCTGACAGTCTTATATGAGCTCTCTTGTAGGTAACTAATCCTTTTCTCTTGCTGCTTTTAAGATTCTCTCTTTGTATTTAACCTTTGGCATTTTAATTATGATGTGTCTTGGTGTGGGTCTGTTTGGGTTCATCTTGTTTGAGACTCTCTGAACTTCCTACTTTATTTCCTTCACCAGATTAGAGAAGTTTTCTGTCATTATTTCTTCAAATAGATTTTGGTAGAAGTTCCTTTTGATCATCACTTTCCCTTGTCCAAAGTAAGTCTTTCATTATTTAGTGAGCAAACTTCCAATTAAATGTTCTGTGCACATATGTAGCACTATGTGGACATATAAACATTTATAGTTGTACATAATGTGTTATTTACTTATTTTGTAAATGGAGTCATATTGTGTATTGTTATTCAAGAGCAAAGCTTTTTAATACAGAATGTGTTAATATTAAATGCAGAAATTCTCATTTTTTTTTTTATTGCTGCATGGTCTTTCACAGTGTAATTGTCATTGTTTGGTCTTTATTGAGGAAATTTAAATTGCTTCCAATTTTTCAGGAATACGTAGAGTGGTGTACTAGGAATCTTGCTATGCACTTCTGTATCCCTCCCAATTACAAGTATTCTTCAGCACACATACCTATAAGAGGAACTGCTGGGTATTTGTAGCATAAAGGATCGCTACAGTAACAAACAAGTCCACACTGTCAACAATTACATTTTCCCTTGCTCCCCTTGCATAAGGGTCCAATGCCTCCTCTATTCCCAGGTGAGGCTTAGTTCTATATTTTTCTCATTCCAAGTCCTAGATGATAGGGCTGCTCTGTTCACAATATGGATTTTCATGGCAGAGAGCATAAATAAGAACCCCAGAAGAAAGCTGTGGTGCCCCTTGTTATGGGTTAAATTGCATCTCTCCAAAATTCTTATGTTGAAGTCCAACCCCAAGGACATCAGAATGTGATTATATTTGGAGACAGGGTCTTTAAAAAGGTAATTAAGTTAAAATTAGGTAGACCCTACTCCCGTATGACTGGTGTTCTTCTAAGAAGAGGATATTGGAACACAGATACTCACAGAGGGAAGACCATATGAGGATACAGGGAGCAGATGGCCATCTACAAGACAAGGAGAAAGGCCTCAAAAGAAACCAACCCTGCTGACACCTGGATCAAGGACTTTCAGCCTCCAGAACTAAGAATAATTTTTGTTATTTTATCTGCCCAGTCTGTGATACTTTGTTATGGCAGCCTGAGCAAACTAATATACCCCTAATGCCACAAGACTTAGCCCAATTTCTGTGGGGCTGGGATATGTTCTACTTCCTGTTAGTCCTGTTGCTAAAGGAGGGCGCCCCACAGTAATTAGTATGAGATGACTAAACACACAACGCCCGACACTGGGCAGGTGACCTGGACAGCAGTTTGTTAGTCACATATACCTCCAGTCTGGAAAAGGAGGACACCACACACCATGTAGGACAACATGGGAGAGGAATTGGGGGTAGAGTGAACCAGCAGGGCTGTGGGAGGGTGCGTTTGTAATAAGAAGAGGATGAGGTCCCCCCTTGTTCCTGCAGGAGGATGTGATTGGCTTGTTTAAATAATCCATGGGCTGACAGAGAGGTGAAACCTGTTTATTTGAGGGCTGAGTGGGATGCAGCTGGTCTGGCTAATAGCGGACCTAGCCAGGTGGGGAAAGTTTCCTGCAGGTTGGGGGGCAGTGTACATCTATTGAGAGCAGGGAAACTCATGGTTAGATCTTTGGGGCCCAGTGAGGCTTGAAGATATCAAGGCAGCACTAGAAATTTTAAGTCTTACAATACAGGATGTGCTCCTGACCTAAAGAAAATCCTTGGAAGTCTCATGGCAGTGGACAGATATGGGAACTCCTCTTACAGTAAAGCAGGGTGAGTGCTGATCAGCAACAATGCATTCTACTCCAAGTTCACGCATTAAAAACAGAGATACCTGCCAAAATGCTGCCCCCAAGGCTGCACCAATTTATTCTGTTTTCTATAGTGTGTTATCAAACAGAGAAAGTCAACCTGAGAAAGATAAAATGTTACACCATAGATGTTTTAAATAATTTCCATGATTATTAGTAAAGGTGAAACTATTTTTATATATATATAGGCCATTTGTATGATATACAAATGTCCATGTCCTTTGTCTAATTAGCTACTGGGTTGTTTATCTATTTTTTTTTCACATTTCAAAAGTTTATTTGCCTATTATAAAATTGTGCATTCCAGTAATTGAAACCATTTGAACAACAACTATACACACACACAAATACGTGTGTGAGTGTGTTTGTGTGTTTGTGTGTGTGTGTGTGTGTGTGTGTGTGTGTGTGTTGCTCTGATTAAATTGCATTTTATAGCCTGCAGTACACCTTGGCCCAACTTGGTTTTTACTCTAGATTTCACTGTTGTCCTACCCAATTCTTCATCCAATATGCAAGTGCTTTTTCTTCCTTGCCAGCCAGACAGGCAGATGGGAGAGGCAGGTGCAGCCTTCATTATCAGGAGTTCTTTGATGTGAAAAGGGGCAGCACATCATTTAAACTTGATCCAGTCTTTTCGCATCTTACAAAGTTAAACAGCTAAAAGAAGTAAAATAAGAAAGCAATGCTTGTGGAACATACAGTGCACATTGGTGGTGCATGCCTCATTACAGTTCTCCTGCTTGCTTCTCCTGTTCAATTGTTTCTTTTGAAGACAGTGGATTTTTCTCTTATGTTTCTGTCTTCTTCAACTTTGACTTATTAAATTTCTCAATCTCAGCCATTTTGGGTTTGTCAGGTTATGGAGGAAGCAGAATGAGGCAAATGAATGAGTGAGTCCAATCTGATCAGTGGCGGTAGCAGAGTGCCCTGTTTATCTATTTTTAAAAGTTGATTTGTAGGAGTTAAAGTAAATATGTATCTGAATATAAATCCTTTATGGACATATTGCATATAGTCTTTTGTAGTATAGTAGTTTTGAATTTTTATGTAGTCAAAGTTATCATACTCCTATCATTTCTGTGCTTCATATCTTTTTAAAAAGAAGGTCTTTTCTACCCCAGTTTTATAAATTGTGCTTTTATACTTTTAAAGTATTTTTCTATGTTTATGCCTTTAAGAGGAATTTATTCTCATAGGATGTGAGATAAGGATCTAACTTTCCATTGTAATTGTTCCAGGAATCTCTATTTCATTCCATTGTTTCATGTACCCAACTTGGTGCCAATATTTGAATTGCTAGGATGTGTGTAATGTATCATGTAATGTATGCGTGGTTAGTCATGTTTTTATATTTAACAAGAACATTTTCTCCATTTCTTTTTTTGAAAACTTTCTTGGCTTCTTTCTTGCATTTTCTTTTCCCAATAAAGTTTAGAATTATCTTGTCCAGTTTCATAAAATATCCTCACGAGGGTGTATTAAATTTATAGATTAAGCTACAGAGATTTGAAATTGTTCAAGGACAGGATTTTGCATTGTATTTTTTAAAAAATTGGTGTGGAGAAATATCTAGAAGTACTTTTTCTAATTATTTAGATAGTTTATATTATTTGTGGATTGGCAGAGTTAATATTCATAAGACTAGAGAAATCAGAATCAGTGAGTAGGTTATGATAATGTAGGTGAACAAATTCAATATTTTATGGCAAGTGTTCTTTCTAAATTTCAGTGAATAAATACAACTTTCTGTAAAAAACATTGTAACATTCCAAAAAATGCAGTTTATAGATAATCCTTGAGTATATGGATCACCAAACTTTGTAGTTATAAATTAAATATTACAGGAGCATTCTACTTTTACCTATTAAACATATAAGAAGAAATGTAGAGAGGAGCACAGGCATCTCCTCTTCCCGCCATGGTGTGTGCTCATGCAGTGATATCAGTATACTCCAAAAACAGGAGTCATCTGGCAAAATATCACTTTGTCTGCTGTGTTCAAGGATCTTGTTCAACCAGATATTGTGAACTTTGTTCACACCAACTGATCCAAAAACAATAGACAGCCCTATGCTGTCAGTAAATTAGCAGGTCATCAGATTAGTGCTGAGTCGCGGGGTATTAGCAGAACTGGGGCTCGAATTCCCAGATTTTGAGGTGATGAGACTCATCGTTCTGGCCAGGGTGCTTTTGGCAATATGTGTTGTGGGGGCCACATGTTTGCACCAACCAAAACCTGGTGTCACTGGCACTACAAAGTGAACACAGTACAGTATTAATATGCCATGTGCTCTTCCCCAGCTGCCTTGGCCTTCCCTGCACTGGTCATGTCTAAAAGTCATCATATTGAGGAAGTTCCTGAACTTCTTTTGGTGGTTGAAGATAAAGTTGAAAGCTACAAGAAGACCAAGGAGGCTGTTTTGTTTCTTAAGAAACTTAAGGCTTCGAATGATACCAAAAAGGCCTGTGCTTCTTGGTGAATGAGAGCTTGTAAGGGCAAAATGAGAAACCATCATCGTATTCAGTGCAGGGGACCTTGAATCATCTGTAATGAAGACAATGGTTTTATCGAAGCCTTCAGAAACATCCCTGGAATCATTTTACTTAATGTAAGCAAACAACAGTTTGAGACTTGCTCCTGATGGGCATGTGAGCCGTTTCTGCATTTGGACTGAAAGTGCTTTCCGCAAGTTAAATGATCTGCATAGCACTTGGCATAAAGCTGCCTCCCTCAAGAGTAACTACAACCTTTCCATGCACAAGATGCTCAATACAGACCTTAGCAGAATCTTGAAAAGCCCAGAAATCCAAAGAGTCCTCCAAGTACCATGCAATAAGATTCATCTCAGAGTCCTGAAGAAGAATCCATGGAAAAACCTGAAAATCATGTTGAAGTGAAGCCTATATGGAAAGATCATGTGCTGGAACATCATTCTTTGCCAGGCCAAGAACCACAAGCTCCAAGTGGATAAAGCAACAACAGTGCTAGAAGCCAAATCAGATGAGAAGGGAGCTCCAGGCAAGAAGAAGACTGGTGAAGTAGAAAGGAAAGAAGGCTGTTGGCACTACAAGGCAGAGAGGACTTTGGTGGGAAAAGGGGCTGCAGCTCCCAAGAAACCAGCTGAGGGGAAGCCACAGAAAAGAAACTCATCACAGAAGAAAAGAAGCCTGTGGCATAAACTTAAATTTGTGTTTTTCTGTAAAGGTCAAATCACTTTGGATAGCTAATTCTGAATAAAAATATGATTAAAGAAGCAGCGAGGAAAAAGACATGTAATTATATATAAGTTTAAAATTAAGAATCTTGTCTCTTTTATCTGTTATCACTTGTTGATTTTTTGAGACCAAATAAAATCATTTTTTAATTTTCCTTGTCTCAATTACTTGCTAAGGATCAGCCTTTAGCTAAAACCACAAGAACGACGATTCATTATCTCAAGATTTCTCACTAAATACTCCTCAAACTCATGAGTTAGGGTTCCAATTATGATATTCAACAAAAATGAATCTAAATTTTTGGAGTTCTATTTCTACAATGTTGAGTCTTAAACTCTTCGAGATCATTTATCATTTACAAAGACCTTTTGTATTTTCAATAAGCTATAATTTCTTTCATATGGATCTTGCACATTTCTTGTTAGGCTCTTAGGATTTTATAATTTTTGTCATTATTGTGAATGGGCCTCTTTTTTATCCAATACATTTAAAAATGTATGTAAAGATATTTATTTTTATACATATATCGTTTGATAATTACACTAAGATCTGTTTCTACTTTTAATACTTTTTCATTATTCTCTTGTCTTTTTAGTTAAATAATCACACATTCATAAACAAATATTTCTTTCTCTCTTTATTTATAACATGGATCCTCTGATTTTTCTTTCTTCTTCCACTGCCCAGAACCTCAAATATCTTATGGAAGAGCAACAATGACAGTGATTGTCTTGTCTTCCAGAATTTAATGGGAATTCTGATATTTACTTAAGTGTATAATTTGCTAGAAGTATCTGCCAGACACATTCTTATCAATTTAAAAAGTTTTTTTTCTGATCAAAGTTTATTGATTTTTTTTCATCTAAATCTTGGATATGTGTTGAATTTTATTTTATTATCAATTAATATGGTCATTTATCCCTGTTTTAGTCCCTGGTTTATTACCCTAATAGATTTCCTAATGTTAAACTATCCTTGAATTCTTAGATACACTCTACTTGGTTGTGATATGGCTGCAGAGTAGGACAGTTAAAGGCTTCAGAAATGTCATTTCTCACATTTTATTGGCCAGAACTAGTTTCTTGGCTACATCTAAGTAACTTCAAGAGAGTAGAAGTAAGAGACAGATATTATTGACATAATGTCTGTCATTTGGAGACCTCATTTGTCATCCAAACTAGAACCCTTTTGGAAATGAAAGAGGGAGCAATTAATAATGGTGCTGAGATGATAGGAGTGTTGAAATTTTAATACTTATATTTGTTATTTTTTGGCCTGAATGTGTATTTACTTTGATGAATATTCCTCCCCACCCCCAAATTCAGGTCTGCCTGGAACCTGTGCATGTAGCCTTATTTGGAAATAGGGTCTTTGCAGGTGTCAAGTTAAGATGAGGTCATACTGGAGCAGGGTGGGCCCTCCTCCAGTGGCTGGTGTCCTTGTAAGAAGAGGGAACTCTGGACACAGACCCGCACAGTGGGCAGCCTTTCCTGTGAAGATGGAGGCAGAGAATGGAGCAAAGCTGCCACGAGCCAAGGAACACCATGAATTTCTGGTCAGCACCAGAAGCTGGAAAAGAAGGAAGGATTCTCCCCTAGAGCCTTTGGAGGCAACATGGCCCTGAAAACACCTTGATTTTGGACTTCTGGCCTCTAGAACTGGGAAAAATATATATATTTGTGTGGTTTTAAGTCATGCAGTTTGTGGAACCTTGTTATGGAATCCATGGTAAATGAACACAGCATACACAAGGTTCTCTGCATCAGAGACTGAGTCGTTTAAACCTCACAGTACATACAAGGCATACAGCACCTTTGCAACCCCTTGGCCCCAGGCCATTACCCTGAGGCAATGTGAAGCAAGCTGGTGGGAATATTTCCTACACAAGTGGCAGGACACTTTGTAGAGGAGGGACAAGGGAAAATGATTTTTCTCTGCTTATAAAGGAAAGGAGGCAGCTGTTCCCACCCTTTCTGAATATCTCCTTGGAAATACAATGGGCCTGAGTCCTTAATTAATCCTTTGCTATATAAATAAAATCTCCAGGAGCCAAATAGCTGGGGGGGGGGCACAAAGGGGGAAAGAGGCTTTTTAGACTTTAAGAGTTCTCTAGGTTCTGAGGCTCACTCTTTCTTATAATACCCATACCTAGGGAGATAGCTACTCTCTTTTTGCCACCGTAGGGGTTTAACCTAGGGACCTAGGTTGGTCTGTGACATTTGGCCTTCATGGAGAGACAAGTGAAGTTTTATTATTTTTTCAGGTCAAAGAAATTAACTAGACAAAAGCTACAGATGTATTCTCGTGGCATACATGGAGCATCAGAAGGCAGGGCTTTTACAGGAGCATGGGAAATGCCACAGAGTGTAGCCTAGGAGTCTCCTGGGAAAACCAGTACACATGGTCACCCCCTCTCAACACAGGGTGCAACATAATAAAGCTGGAAATTAACTACATCATGAGTGAGCACACACATACACACACGGACACAGAAACACACACGTTAAAGATTCAGACATTTATAAATTATGCCAGGGGAAGAAATGTGTCAAGAAGACAAATCGCTTTAGAAAACTTCTGTAAGGAGAACCTACAAAGCAAAGCTACCAACTTTGAATTATTGTATTATAAGCAATAATAGTAAACAAGGAATGACCTAAGCAAAATTTTCTTTTAAAAAAATCAACAATGGGCAGCTTTTCTGCTGGAACCACCATCTTCCAGTACTTCGCTAAAATGATCAACACAAAAGGAAGAGTAGGCACCGCTCTGTGTCCTGTGAGGCTTTTAGAAACATGGAGTTGCTCCTTTTGCCATGAACACGCAAATCTACATGAAAGATGATGGTGTAGACATCAAGGGAATGGGTATTATTAAAAAATAAACACTCTACCAGTGATCCCACAGCAAAACTGAAGCGTTGGCAGTGTACCCAGCATGCCGTTGGCATGGTTGTAAATGAATGAGTTAAGGGCAAGATACTTGCCAAGAAAATTAATGTATGTATTGAGCATATTGAGCACGCTAAGAGCCCAGAGAGCTTCCTGAAGCATGTGAAGGAAAATAATCAGGAAAAGAAGGAAGCCAAAGAGAAAGGCACTTGGGTTCAACTGAAGCGCCAGCCTGCTCCACCCAGAGAACTTTGTGAGAACCAATAGAAAGGAGCCTGCATTGCTGGATCTCATCCTCTCTGGGTTCGTGGCAAGCAGGCTTAAAAAAAATAAGACTGCTGGACTGTAAAAATGTTTCTTGTAATTGACTAGAGAAGTGTGGTATCTCTACCCCCAAAGAAATATTTAAAGCAAACTTTGTGTTCTAATTTATTGGGTGATGTCTTCACTATTCAAATTTAATGGTTTTTTTCTTTGTGAAAGATGTAAAGTGGTTTATTGTATAACACAATTGGTTAGGAAACTGTCAGGTATTATTTATAAAATATTTATATGAGTTTGAAAATAGTCCTTATAAATCACTATAAAATTTTTTTTAAAATGAAAGGTTATCTGTTGCATTATAGTTAAGTGCAGGGAAAGTTGGTTACTCATAATTGTATTGTAAATTAAATAGCTATGTTTAAAGATCAGGAACTTGCCTTTGAAGCCTGCTACTTAAAAATAGATTGTTCCAAGCACCTTGTCCTTTGTGAGTTACATATTAGTTCTGCATTACTTTGACTTTTCAAGGAACAGGGTTCAGAAAACAATAGTGTCAGTGATAATCTAGAAATAGAATACCTTTTTTATTTCAACCAATGGTAAATATTTATATAGCAGTTAATATGTTCTTCAGCTTTCTAAGTGCTTTACATAATTTACTCATAAAGATTTGGAATTAGTACTACCTTGCCTATTTTACATAAAGGAAGCTGAGGCACAATTAACTTGCCCAGCATTACAGGTGTAAGTGTTAGGCAAAGATTCAAACCCAGGTGGTCTGGCTCCATAATCAGGTCTTAATCACTAGTGCTATATTGCCTTCTATTAATGGGAACAGTTAGAAGCTACTTTTATCATTGGAGCATATTTAGCTTATTCTGTTGCTTCCTGGGTATTTTTACTTAGATGTGGCAAACATCTCAAATTCAACATATCCAAAAGGGAATTGATCACATCCAGGGTATTCTGTGATACCTGTAATAATAACATAAATTTATTTGAAATGGAAACCTTGACTTCTCATATTAAACATTCTTTCCCCTCTATTAGACTTGAGGACAAGAACCTGTTCATTTTTATAACATTACACTTTTATAACTGATTTTGAATCTCAGTCAATGCCTAGCTTAATTCAATGAATGATGGTTATATTTGCCCTTAAAGATTAACCTTAACCATCTCTGTAAACACCTTATTGCCTAATATGGTCAAATTCTGAGATACTGGAGGTTAGGACTTTAAAGTATGAGTTTGTGTCTGTAGGAAAGGGGACACGATTCATCCCACAGCAGAGTGGGAGGGCTGACCCTGGTAAGACCTGCTCCCAGACCATTAAATCCAGAGAGAGGATACTTCCTTAACATGATAAAATGTTTATTTACTATGGAAGTAAATAAAGAGCACCCAAATGAGGGCAGACAAGACTATTCAGAGTTTGCTGTAGTGAGGAAATCAGCCACCATTGCCTATGTTTGGGAGACTCTCAAAGAAGTGGGAAACTTTATGTGCACAAAGGGGAAGGCTCAGGTGTGCCCTGGTGGAGGCTGTGGCCCTTGGAAGTGGGGGCGGCTGACTAGAAGAGGGCATCTCGTGTTTGGTTAGAGGAGCATATTTGGCTTTTTCTGGTTGGTCCAGAATTGGAATAAGGGACAAAACTTAAGGAAGCTGCCAGTCTTGAATCAATTCCCAACCATTTGGGGCCGATTGTTATAGGATTGTTGTGCAGCTTCTGGGACTGTTTGTTAGAGCTAATAGGCTGGCTTCCTGGGCTCGACATGAGCTATTTTTGTAATATTGTCCTGAGGCTCATCTAGTTAACAGGGAATGAAGTGGAAGATGTGAAACTTGGTCAGGAGAAGGCTAAATTACCACTGGTTACAGATAATGTGATAGCACACATGAAGATACAAGAAAAACGGCAAACAAGTTCACACAAAATCAATAGCAATTCCACATAAAATAATATCCAGTTATAAAATAAACTGGGGGAAAAATATTGTTCATAATATCCAGATGTTATTAGAAATTATATTAGTAAGAAGTATTTAGAAGTATATATGAAGAAATACACATGAGGGATAAAACAAGTTTTGAATTTTAACACATGGGATAATATTATGTTCTGGGATAAAAATACAGAAAATTTAAAATGTTAACTCTCTTTAAATTACTCTCCACTTATAATCACAATGAAAATTTTACAAAAGAAAATATAAGTACGATGTAAGCCACAGGCCGCTGGGTTTTGCTGGGACTGATTTCATTGGCAATAGCAAGTCACAGATACATGCATATCACAGTTGTGGTGTATTTCTCAAAATATTCAAGCTCATCATCACCTCGAAGCTGTTTTTCTAATGTGTTAATAAAGAAGTACATATATCACTATGCCACAAATTATATTTTTAAATTGTATTCCAATATAATTGGTTTCCTTTGTAAATCTAAGTATTTTATTTATTCATTAAATTATTCTGGAATGGGGACTGAGGCAGATCGTATTTTCCAAAGACAGTCACAGCAATATTTTTCATCCCACCAGCTCTTCTATGGGTGACTGTGTGAAGATCCTGTCAGGGTAACCTCTAATTCCCATCCCTTGAATCTGAGCCAGTCCCAATGACTTCTCTCAACCAGCAGGATGTGGGAGAGGCAATGATGCCTGACTTGGGAGGTGAGGCCAGAAAAACCCATGCAGTGTTCTCCTGGGTCTCTTGGAATGTTACTGTTTCTTGGGACCCAGCCATCAGCTGTGAGGAGCCCAAGCCATGTGCCGCCTTTTAGTTGACAATCCTAACTGAGCCCACCTTCAGCACCAGGTGTGAGTGGAGAAGCCTCCAATCCATTCTCCAGTCTTCCCAGTCCTGCCAGCTGAGGCCCCAGACATCCTGGAGTATCTTATCCAAACCACTGACCTGCAGACCCATGAACATAAATAACTAAATGATGGTTGGTGTCTACCACCATGTCTGTGGTGCAGAACTGAAACAGGGTCTGCGGGCTTCACCAGAGTGGTCTAAGACAAGTGCAGCTCTGAACCACAGTATTCCTTGGCTCAGTCCGGAGGTGGTGCTGTAGCAATCTTGACCCTGCCACCTAGTGGCTCCTGCAATGCCCAGTGCAGCTGCAGATCTGGGCATCACTAGCAGCTGCAGGAGTCCCAGCGGGTGTGACAGGTGCAGGAGCATGCCAGTGGGTTAGTAAGTTGCTCTGCAAGCATGGTGGTATTGAT
Source organism: Pteropus alecto (assembly GCF_000325575.1). Taxonomy (NCBI): domain Eukaryota; kingdom Metazoa; phylum Chordata; class Mammalia; order Chiroptera; family Pteropodidae; genus Pteropus; species Pteropus alecto. The sequence continues at coordinate 239,567 of NW_006440618.1, read as the reverse complement.
GAAAGGGGAGTCCTGGTGGCCTCACAGTTCTGGCCAAAGTAAAATCCCACACTGTGCTTATTCTTGACTCGAAAATGGAGGCAATGGGGAGGAAGGGCCATGACCCCTATGGAGGTGGATACCTAAGTAACTGCAAGTCTTGGCTTCAGATCCATGCGAGATGGGCACCTGTGGTGTCTCCACACTGCAGAGGAAAAACAGAGGCTTAGAGACTTGCCCAAGCTCACAGGGCTGGCACCAGAGCTGCACACTCAGTCACTGTAGTCTGTAGAATGTCATCAGAACATTTTTTCCTTACATATGGACTAAATAATTCCAATTTTGTCTTGAAGAATGAAGAAGTGAGAATCCAGCAGAATTGCATCTTATAAGAGCTGCATCCAGAGTGAGAGTGTAATTAGAACACATGTAGAGTAAAATTACTACTGAAAACCCCTAACACAGGCTTACCCCACCAGGAGCAGGGTCCTTGCAGCACAAAAGCCAGAAATGATAAGGCAAGATATTCTTCTCCCATCGTTTTGATTTTATTGTCAGCTCGTATAGCTAAATTTTTTCTAAGTGAAATGTGTACATTATACAATTACTCTGTGGTCAGGAAAGTTTAACCAAGAGGTGGCAGGGGAAATGGACCATGGGAGCAAGCCAGCCCTGCCTGGCCACAAGCCACGGGGAAGTAGCCACAGCCTCAGTCGTCCTCCCCAAGAATGCGGCTCCACTACCCTGTTACTCAGACATTCTCTAATTTCAAAGGGTGATTTCCAGGCCTCCTTTCCATGTTCTAGTTAGAGCTTTCAACTCCAAAATCTCTGTGTCCTTTATCATGTAATTAATCAATCACAGACTGGTGTCATCATAAGAAGGGGCAATTAGAACAGACTATCATTGAGGGAAGACTATGTGAGGACACAGGGAAAAGAGAGAGGCCTCAGAAGAAACAAACCCTGTTGATACTTTGAGACAATAAATGTCTATTGTTTAAGCCACCTAGTCAGTGGTATTTGTTTTGCAGCCTGAGATGACTGATACACTTTGCATTCATGTACTCCAGTGACACACAGAGCCACCCGAGGGAGGTTTGTTTAGTCTCTTCATCTCCTCTACAGCCCTAGTCTGCCCCCATCTGACCCCCCACCCCAGTTCTGGCCAGCACTATTGAGATAGAGCTTTCTGCCTCAGTTTTCTGCATTGCTGCACGAATTCTAAAGTAGTAGCATTTTGGAGACAGCAAGCAAGTGACAGCTCTGATGCTCATTGTTTAGTTTACAATAATAATGTGGGGATCAGAATAAATGTATACTCCTAGACAATGATTTATACCCAAGCTGCTGCATGCCCTCCTTGGCCCTTGTTTTCCTACATTCTGGCATACGTCATTTCATAAGCAGGAAACAAACGGACCACATGCGCCATCCACTCAGCAACAGTGTCTCTAAATTCATATCATGCTGCTGGGAAATGCATAAGCCTACCTAGTTATCAACCAGATAATTCAAGATGCTATCATCACCATCACATGGGATACCTGTTTTCTTTTTACCAGTAAAAATGGTCCATTGCCAGTTAACGGGCACTGAGGGGGCTTCATGCTGCAGAACCCAGCGCTATCAGATGGACTTCATTTTGATGAGCCAGTTATTGATGCCGAAGTCATTTGAAGAGGTTGAGAAAGGAAACTGCACACCCAGCCTTACTCCCTCTCGTCCTTCAAGCTGTGTAGTCAGAGAAAGCATTTGAGCATTGAGGATGCCAGCGTCTATGGAAGCATTGTGAAAACAAAAATAATAAACTCTTCTGTTTACATTCCCCAGCTTTGAGCATATGAGAAAGACCAAGGCCCCACTCATGCAATGGGTGCATGCTTTACACTTTGCATTTTAACAGGACCAGACCCGTGGGCTGAAGCCTGCATGGTTTCATAGGGCCCACATTTGGCTTGTGCTCAGTTGTGCCCATCTTGAAATTCTTAATAATTTTGAACAAGGGCCCTGAATTTTTGTTTTTCACTGAGCCACGCAAATTATATTGCCTGTCCCGCTTTTTAAGCAAAATGAGAACATGGTCTCAAAATGGCAATGCATATACTACTAAGTGAAAGAAGCCAATCTGAAAAGGCTACACTGTATATGATTCCAACTATATAACATGTTGGAAAAGGCAAAACTATGGACACAGTAAAAAGATCAGTGGAAGGACCAATAGATGAAGCACAGAGGAATCTTAGGGCAGTGAAACTGTTCTGTATGATGCTATAATGATGGATACATGTTATTATACATTTGTCCAAATTCATAGAATATATAACAGCAAGAGTGAAGTTAATGTAAACTATGGACTCTGGGTGATGAATACATGTCATGTAGGTTCATCAGTTTTAATTAATGCACTTTCTGGTAGGGGACATTGATAATAAGTGAGGCTATGCACATGTCGGGGCAAGGGGCATTTGGGAAATCTCTGTACTTCTCATGAATTTTGCTGTGAACCTAAAACTGCCCTAAAACAATAAAGCCTATTAAATAACAATGTTCTAGTTAGAGTCTGGGAATGGCAGGCAACATGAAGGCTGTTGGGACCAATGTATAAGTGCTCAGACTCAATGCCTGTCCTATGAGAACTGGGGGATTAGAGGGTAAGTCACTGTGTCACGCCCTAGATCTGCAGCCACAGAACGATAGATCTATCCTCTAACAGGGCAGACGTGTGGGAGTGTTGCTGTGTATGAAGGATTTCATTCCTGTGGCTGCTGTCCTGGGAGAGGGCCCAGTGGCGCCAGCCCCGACACTGTCCTGGGAGGCTGAAGACACACCTACCTGTGCAGAATGCTGAGCAGTTGTAGAAGTTTATTTGTTTTGTTTTGTTTTTGCTTTTTTAAATAAAATTTTGCCAAAGATAAACCTGAAATGTTTTATTTAGTTTAAATTTTTTTTTTTTTTTACTTTTTGTGGTTGCTATTACTAAGATTGGGTTTGCTTTGTTTTTTTATGCTGGCATTTTAGAGTATTCTTATTTCACAAGCAAAACTTACATTTTAAGTTTTAGAACAAATCTAGACAGGCTGCCATTGGAATTCTCCAGTCTTTAAAAATCTGTGATTTATTTAATGTCGTTGATTAAAACCTGGCTTCCAAAATGTTTTCTGATGAGACACATGCTCAGTCTGGGTGTCTGGAAGGCTGTGTCTGCACCAGAAACCACATGTAATGACCTCACCTTTCATCTTCCCGGAGAGGATGCCGACTCAGGTCGACAGCTGGATGCAGCCTTGCCTGACTGTCATTCCTGAGTCATGGGGATCCACTGGGCTGACTCTGGTTCAGTGCTCAATGCTGAGAGCTCAGTTTTGGCAGGAAATGCAGAATCAACATTAAGAAAACTAATGTTTCCTGAAGCCATAGAGAAATGCAGTCACCTTTGAGCAGGAAGCAAGTGAGCAGTCAGGCAGCAGAAAAGCCCATTTTCCAGTCCGTGTGGTTCATGTTGCCAAAAACAAAGAGAGTCCAAGGTGACTGTGGTTACTTGGGAAACATAAGTAAGTGAGCTGAGGTGTCCACTCATGTGTTCTGAGGCTGACATGGACAGAGCCCCATTGAGTATCTCCATCTTCACAACCAGTCACACCACGATCATGTCATACAGACACCTCAGTTAAAAAAAAAAGTCTAACCTGACTTCTCACTATCTCATACTGTAATTCTTTACATACTGAAAGAAGAACACAACACACAGATATGTCATGAGGTCTGGGGCACTGAAGCATGTACGATATATCCACAGCTTGTCTAGCACTCAGGGATAATGGGTTGTCCCTTGCTGTCCACATTCTTCTCCTTACTTGGGGGGCATTCCCCCTGGGAAGGCCTGGCTACAGGCTCATGGGCTATCCTCTCCATATTTCTCTTTCTGGGTGTCTGTCACCTCCAGCTCCACTCCCTCTCCTGGCCAGGCACTGTTTCCCAGGCAGTGTTGTGATGGGAAGTGCCACAGGGTCCACCACTGCCAACTGGCCGGCCTCTTCACCATGGAGAAAACCCCCTACTCTGGGCTCATTTTCCAGCCTGCACAGTGAGAAGATGGTTCTTGAAGGTACCTTTCTAAATCTTTAAGACATTAAGATAATCTGGGAGACTTCAGGTTAGAACCACGGCAGTTCCTGGAGAATCCTCAGGCTCCCCAAAGCCTCTGCCATATGGAATGAGCTGAGAGGGGCATTCTGGTTGGTGCTGAACTTCCAGAGCAGCTCCAGAGGCCTTTGCATCCCCCACAAAAGGCAGGATTGCCTCTTGTATTTGTGTTCTCTCAACTTTGCAGCCCACACTGCTCTTAGCAAATAGAAATCGGATGTTTGTCCAGTACTTTAAGTCTTGAATGGCATTTTCAGATCATTATACTCAAGGGATAGTAATTTGATATTGGCAAACTGGCAGAATCTCATATAACACAGGAAAGGCTGGGAGTGCAATGGAGAGAATTCAGACTTGGAGTGAAGAGAAATTCAGCTTTGATGCAAATAATCTTAATCTCATACAAGGCATTGTTCCATTTGTCCCACATTTTTCTTTCCTGAAAAATAGGAATCCTGCAGAAATCTGTAGTTAGGTTTGATGATCATGGCCTCTCACACACAGCAGTGGATGGAGAGGTCCCTCTACAAATCATAAGCTTACTAGTTACCACAGCATGGTCAGGGTCAGAAGACAGGGTGATGGCCTGTCAACCTTCACTCATGTTTTAAATTGCATGGCCTCTATACAGTAAAGTACACAAATCTTAAAATTAGAGTCTGATGAATGTTTACACATGTTTATGTCCCTTTAACAACCATCCAGGTAACAATATAGAACACAACCTTCACCCCTGGGAAAAAACACTTTTTCTTCTACCCGCTTAGGTTCAGGCATCAAAGCATGTGAATTAAACTGACAAAAATAACTGGAGAGAAAAAACTAGAATGTATTTACATGTGCAATGTGCATACATGTGAAAGAACTCTGTGATGAGTAATTCAAAGGGGTGGTTAGAATTTGGGGTTTATGTATCACTGTAATGAAGGGCAATAAATCGTGAAGTGACAAGACAAAAGAAAAGGGGTGTGGCTTCTCAGGGCAGTAAATTTTGGGACAGTAAATAGATGGGGGAATCTAATAGAAGATGAGGGTCATTTGGTAAGGTTTGTCATGCAGCCCATCTCAGTGCTTTGTCCCTAGTGATAATGGTTTTTTTCTCCTTCTGGTACAGGAGACCAGGAGCACCTTCACAAAAGGGAATTTATGTCCTACTTTTAGGCAGAGAGGGCAGAGAGCTTTCCCTGTGTCTGCTGTTTCTCATTTGCCTTCAGCTCAAATTAATCCTCATGCCAAAGTGGCCTATTTTGGGGTGGCACATTCTGCTACCCTTCACCCCAAAAGACTCAGTCATGGCCTCACTCAGTCAATCCTACTTACCCCCAGGGAGCCACTGTTATGACTTTCTTCACAGATGTTTTCCTGCCCCAGCACTTTATGTAAACGAAGACTTCAGGGTCACTTATGTTCACTAAGACCCCTTTCCTGCGCACTTTGGTCTGGCGTCTTTTGTTTGATGTCTTGTTTTTGAGACACCCATGCCGTTGCAGTTTGTGACTTTACTCAGCATTGGTAATTTATCTGCGTATCAAATGCTAGGTTCAAGATTGGTTTGGAACTTTGAAGGTGCTGCACCTGTTTTCTGGAATTGAACATTGCTGATGCCGGCTAGAGGGTATTCCTTTGTGGGTGATGCGATGCCATCTCCCCCTGGGCACATGTATTCTTCCTTTATCTTCAGTGTCCTGACACTTCGTAGTGACACAGCTATAAGTGAGGTTTTTCATTCATTTGCAAAATACTCTGTGGACTTTTTGACCTAGACTGCAAATTTTCTTTCTTTCTTTCAAAATATTTTAAAATAATTAATTTTAATTTAACTTAATTTGTATTATTCACGCATTTTTATTTTATTATTTTTAAAAACTTTAATTTAATTAAAAATTATTTTCTCTCATCTTTTCCTAAAGTTTCTATTAGACAGATTTTGAGCTTCTCTCAATCTAACTTTTTTCTAGTTTCTCTACTATTTATCTTTTTGCTATATATTCTTGAGGATTCTTCAACTTTTACACCTTCCATTGTTATTTTTTTAAATTTTAGCAGTTGTATCTCACTAGAAAGTTGTATCTCACTAGAAAGAACTCTTTCATATTGTCATAACGTTTTTAGATGGAATTCTGTCCCACACATCTTGGATGATGCTAATTAGAGAGTGTCTGCTCTGTTGGTTGATTCATTGATGGCTTTTAGGTTGTTTATTTATTCCTTCCCATCTCATCTCCTCCCAGGTCAGCTCCACTTGCCTCAGTCCTTCTCTTTCTCTGCTGTATTTCATCTTCATATGTCATCCTTAATGTCCATTTAGAGTACATGAGGTCATTTTATTTTATTTATTTTCTGAGTTAATTTTTGAGGTGGGCTTCCTTTGCTACTGGCTTTCTTTCCAGCTCTCCCCACCCTCCATGGGGAGAAATTTTGTGTCTGGGGCAGGGCTTGCAGATCAATTTGCCCTCTTTGAAGGGGTGGTAATCGAGGTCAGATGTCAGAATCGAGGTATACTGGACTCAGCTCTCTCATTCTCACATTTTCCCCAAGTATCTGCAGACCATTTCCCCACTTCTAAAGGGAGCATTCTCATTGCTTCCTACAAGGAAAATGCTGAGCGATGTGTGGGCAGTGGCCGGCAGACTCACTTCTAAAGACACCTTTTGCTCCCTGCTCACTCCTACAATAAGATCCTCCTGCAGCCTCTTCCTCTAGCTGATCTGCTGCCCTTCCCTCCAAAGCTCACCTACGTATTCTGAGAAGTGCCCTAACTTTCAGAACCATCCTGATGTTTACGTTCACCAGGATCCCCTTCTTGCCCCCTCCACTCCAATGAACTGACCCTTTCAGTGCCATTGTCCTGAGATCTTGGAAGCAGAAAACGAAGAATGGCACCATGTCTGTCCTCCTGGAGTAGAACTTTATCCAGGTAGTCAAATAAAAGGGTTGTTTTTTTGTGTGTTTTTTCTTTTCTTTTCATAACACAGTACTCTTGCCTGAATGGTATGACAGTGTAAAAAATCATATAAATGGAACCACTTTAAAATGGAGCTGGAGCTGCCATGCTAGAAGAATTGCCTTACACATATCATGGCTCGAATCTTTGGAATGTTAAAACAGGAAGACTGAGCTTATAGGAACATTTTGTCCCAAAGAATTGTTTACAAGAATAACAAGAAAGCATATATATTATGATTATTGGACTGGTGACTACTGGAATGAAAATTAACCAGATTGTTTAGATTGACATCACTATGTTATGCTATTTGTACCAATAGAAATGCCTTCCTTCTACTGATATAACTGTTTTCCTTACCTTTCTCAAAAATATTCCTTTGTTTTTCTCTCCTAATTGAAATACTATTTGGATTTCTGCCTGAATCAGTGTGTCCTGAATAGCTATTCTTATTACTCTCAATAAATACTTGTTACTTCTCACTTCTAAAGGCCTTTTATTTCTAGGTTAGTACAAATATTCCATTTCCTGCAGTGTGTACTCAGAAAAACTCCTGTCATTACTCATGAAGCCATCAAGCTACCCTGGACACTTCCAGCTAAGTTCAGATGCAAAGAGTCCCAGGAAATGTGGGGAGGTGTGAGGTTCGTGCTGGGAGGTGAGTCAGGCAGCACAAGGAAGGAACAGAGAGTTATCAGGGCCCAATACTTACCCTCCGAGCTGTAAATAGGTTAGCTTCTTAAGTCCTCTCACTTGTGAAGTGAGAGCCATTCTATCTAGGGATGAACAGTATCCAGCTGAGTGTCAGACTCACAGGAAGTGCTCAAGCAAAGGCAGCTTTTAAAATTCCTGCTAAGACGTTGCCTGAACTGTCCACACTGGGCACCGGTCTCTAGGAGCTGGTTTATTCTGGTGCATAGCAGGCAGTCCAGGGCCAATGGGGAGAAATAACCAAGACGAAATAGTCAAATAGAACAAAGAGAAAACCAAGGAGAGGCCTTGGTTTTCTGTGGATGTCTACAACCTTCTGGTACTATTTGCTTCTAATGTCATTCTTAAAATCACTGCAGATCTCAGAGCTTTTGTTCATATGGATTATATCTATAGACATTTATCATATTAGATTAAAACCAAGAAATGTTAACCTACTTATTAATTCTTTGAAAGATAGAAATAACAATCTCATTCAATGTTAACATTTATTAAAAATAACTATATTTTCTAAAACAAATCAGTTTAGTTGAGAAGGGTGATATTGTTTGAAGTTTTGCAGATCACTTCAATGTCTGGCTTAATGGCAGACAACTGGACTCATATCTGCTTCCACGTTCAGCCTATTGTGGTATTACACACCATTTAGCTTCTGGGAAACTCTCCTGCACATTTGTGAGAGAATAAGTGTGAAAAAGGCATATAGGTCTTAGATCAGGGGTCAGCAAACTCTGGCCCACTGCCTGTTTTTGTAAATAAGTTGTATTGAAGCCAGTGGCACCCACCATTGACCCTTCTCTAGGGCTGCTTTCCTCAGCAGCACTGAGTGGTTGTGACAGAGACAGTAGACCTGCAAAGCCTAAAATATTTATCTCACTCTTTTCAGAAAAATTTTGTCAGCCCCTGTCTTAGATTATTATGAAAAGAATTTTGACTCTGTAGGATTCCTGAAAGGGTGTCGGGGAACTCCAAGAGTTCCCAGGCTTCACTTTGAGCACTGCCAGTGTGACAGGATGTTTAGTTCTTTCATCAATGCCTGTCATCCAGTTCCTTGAGCTCAGGGATAATTCAGAATACTTTTCCTCATCTTCCCAAACTGATTCATGAATTCATCAATGTCCACCAAGGCACTGGGGACACCTGGTGCTTGTCTCAAGAAGCCCCCAGTCCAAAGGGACAGGCAGGTGGGCAGCAGTGGTAGGCACTCTGACAGAAGTGAGTGGAGGGCTACTGAGGACAGAGCCAAAAAGATGGGTTGACCAGGTGGAGGCGGAAGGGATAAAGATGACATTTATGGCAGAGGGAAAAACATCATTGCAATGTTAAGCACCTGCAGTGCTCTGGTTTGTGTGGAGCAGGGAAATCCCATTAGCACCCTGATGTCCTGAACTTGGATGCCATAGTAAGGCTTGATACCCAGGACTTAGTCGCTGATTTTCAACAGAGTCAGAGGGCAGCTCCTTCAGGGAGATGCTTCTGCCCAGGGCAGTGGAGGAATTCTTCCCTGGACGTATAGCCTCCCCAGACTCCACCCACCAAAGAGACATGACAGTATGAATGCTGTTCTCCTCAGGGTCAGTGGGCCAACAGAAAGGCAGATGCCACAAACATCATGTGAACCTTGTAGAAAGCAGTACAGTAGGGCATTCGCACTTGACCTTAGCATTTAGAAGTCTGTGAGAATATAGTTTTGTCACAGTAGAAACTTGTGGAGGTTTGTGTGTGTCCTTTAATGTGAAGCCCTCACTACAAAAGCTCTAGGTTTGTGCACAGAGGAAGAGGTGAGAAACAATGGAAAACCTGGGATTGGAAAAGGCAACAAGGTTTCGAGTACCAGTTTGAGTAGGCTCCTTTACAATGATGTATTCCATCCTAGAAGTTAAGAGATGAACTGAGCTGTACAGCAGAAGGTTATATTATATATTAAAGCTAAGCCTTCAAGGCATGTGCTACTTAATGAGGTAACTGCCATAAAGGGCACACAGTGAGTACGTTTGTGGACAAAGCAGGGAGTTCCTGTTTGTAATCTTTGAAGTCACCTCCACAAATATCCAAAGATGATATCTGATAAGTGTAGGTCAGTTTGCACTAGTGGTTCCTTTGTTAAATTAGGAAAAAGTTTCCAGGCTTAATGAGCAACTAAGGAAAGACATGGCTCCTATGACAGTCATGTACTTTTGTTGCACCATCACGTACTTGTTTTAAAGATTTTATCTAATAAATTGAAGGCTATTACATCCACTGTTTCAAGAAAAACAAAAATAACCACACGTTACTAGAATAAACATAGCCTCAAACTGGAAACTACTCAAATATCCATCAATAGAAAAATGGATAAATGAATGGATATACGCCATTTATAGTAGAATACTAGAAAGGATATAGCCATACAATGGAATCACTTAGTGATAAATAGAAACCATGTACAACACCAACAAAATGAATAAACTCTCTCCCTCTTTCCTTGCCTCCTCTTTTTTCTTCTTTACCTTTTATGTTTTATTTATAAACTTAAACTTGTAATTTGATAAAAATTAAGATGCTATACATGTATTAAGAGCCATCTCTTTACCCACTTTAACAATTTATTTTAAATTTCTCTTTAACAAATACAAATTCTTTACTGGAACTTACTTTTTTGACGATTTCACAGCTCTCCAATTAGTATGTCATCTTAAACCTAAAAGGCCCTAAAGATTCCTAACTCCATTCTGAGGAATATGCCCCATCTCGTTCATTCACAGAAAATATAACGAGGCACCGTCAGGGCTTGGAAGTGGACCTGCTCCTGGAAGTTTCAGGCTCCGCTCAAGGAGAGGAGCAGCTGGAGTCGGAGCAGCCAACAGAGATGCAGATGGTTAAATGTATGTGTCAAGGACATCCAAATGTGGACAGAATGAGGCATCAAGACAGGGGACACCTAAGCCCACTGTTGCCCCCGCCCAAGAATGTAGGCCAAGTCCTTTGCTTAAAAAGTGCTAATGGATTTGTAGTGGCTGTGTTGTTTGTTTGGTGGTGTTGGGAAAGCAAAAGACCCAGATCTCAAGAGGCCAGAAGCTTCGGGCTCTTTCCTACTCCCATTTGAAGTCTGCCCTGAATCCAATGGGTGGTCCACTTCCTCTGCATTCTCATAGTAACTTGGCCCTTTCCCTTGACTATCCCTACTTTTTTTTTCTTACAACTAAGAGCTTTAAGCACACACTACTTTGAAAATCAAAATATCCCCTCCATTGGGCACACCTAATCCCACAGTGGAGAAAGTACCTCAGGTGGAAGGATTGGCTTTTGAGTTTATTTAATGTAAGATATTTTAAACTTTTATCTTTCAACACAAGCTACAGGAAAAAAAAGTAATACATTCTACACTGGGGCTCATTTGTGCGCGCACACAGCATGCATGTACACACACATATGCTGACATATAAAACACTGCAATGAAAGTCGGATGAGACAATATTTGCCTCTACCGTATGTGATATATCTCATCTCTCTACCTTTCTCTTCTAATCTATTCACCCCTGTTAGATTCCATTAGAAAAAAATGGCTGTTAGCCTACTGACTTAATTTAGGGATCCATGAATAACTGTACCTTGCAGAGATGCTGCTTGGATCATTCTTTCTATGTTCTTACAGCTCAATCCCCTGAGCAGAACATTGTGTCTCATGAGATTTTCTTCTACTGGAAGGAAATGGACCAGCAGCCAGTGCGAGTATTTCCGCTTGTTTGAAATCTATTTCCCATAAAAGATAAAACTGACCCCTGCTAGTTCAGTTACACAAGGTTCCCCTGGAAACTAAGCATTTACAAAACTGGATTTCTGACTATGCAAAGCCAAGGACATATTTTGCCCTGGACTCTGGGTCCCCTCTCAGTCTGGGTATATGCAATCACCCACATTGTTAATATTTCCTCTTTATGTCGCCTTCCCTGGGTACCTTCTATTAGGGCTGAATTTTGTCCCCCAAAATTCATATGTTGAAGTCCCAACCTCTAGTACCTCAAAATGCGACTGTATTTAGAGACAGGAGTCTTTAAAGAGGTGATTAAAATGAGAGTATTAGAGTCAGCCCTATTCCCATATGACTGGTGTCATAAAAAAAGGAGATTTGGACTCAGACAGGACAGAGGGAAGATTACATGAGGACACAGGGAGAAGATGGCCACCTACACACCAAGGAGAGAGGCCTCAGTAGAAACCACCCCTGCCAATACCTTTATCTTGGACTTCCAGCTTCCAGGACTGTGAGATGATAAATGTTTGTTGTTTAAGTTGCCAAGTCTGTGGAGCTTTATTACACAACCTGAACTGACTAACACAACCCCCTAGGTGTTTCCAAGGTCTTAGGAATTTTTTGCCCAACCTCTTTCCCAGGCTTCTACCATGTTTCCACAACACTGCATTCCTATCTTTGTTGTTAGAATTATCACATGTCTTTAATGTGAGCTATGCATTCCTCCAGAGTTGTTCCTACATCCTAGTATAGAATAGTTTGTCAATAAATGTTTGCTTGGTTGAACCCAAAATATGAAACTTAAGAACGAATATTGTATCTTTCAAGACTGTCTCACAAATTTTGTTATAAAATTTTCTTTCTCTTTCTTGACGCAGGCTGGCCTTCCTATTCAAAGCGTATTTTATTATTGACTTTTGCCTGCCTGCCCAATTCACTTAACAGGTAATTTCTACAGCAGATTGAATCCCAATGATGGTCAACGGACAGCGCATTTCATAAGATAAAACACACGGCCTGCCAAAGGGACTTACCCAACAAATTTAACGGAATGTGAAGACACAAGGATCTAATTAGAGCCCATGGGCCGATGGTAAATATAAACATGTTTCTGGGTCAGATTATTTTTTAGTCATAACAATAAGAGACTATGCCTATATGTGGTTATTTTTCTGGGTTTATAGGAAGAACATGTGCTTTTCACGCTCATAGTATCATAATTAACTATCTCATATGTTCTTTCATAGTATCATATGTTCTTTCATAGTATCATACGTGCTCTTAACACAGTGCCAGTGCAAACTCTCCCT
>NW_006440618.1:226350-226712 GCF_000325575.1 Pteropus alecto | reverse complement strand
CTCCTGCCCCGGGATTCTCCTTCCTTCTGCTTGCACTGGCGAGCCTGGACATGGCAGTTGTGCCTTGGCTCCTTGATGCTTCTTCTAGATCATTCCCACCCCTTTCTTTCTAAAATCTCCTGCTTTGACTCTCTCATTATGGACACTCACAACTACCACCCGCTCCTTGCTGCAGCTGTCTTCAGGCCCCTAGCAGGTCTCTCTCCTTCCTGTCACACTCTCTGCTGTCCAACACTGCTCCTGTCCTAGTTTCTGGGATTTCAGAATTCACAGAGATGGCCCGATGTCCTCTCCCTGACCACTTGAGCATCACCCAGACTCAGAGACAAACACAGCCTGTGATGTCACTTTCTACACAGCCC
>NW_006440618.1:191335-226265 GCF_000325575.1 Pteropus alecto | reverse complement strand
GCAACCCCTTCCTGGCTTGCCAGCCCTCAGGAACACATAGCTCACCCTTCAGCTGCTGCCCAGCATCTTCCTTCCTGTTTCAGGAAAATGCCGCAAAATAGTTTCCATAGCCACAGTCTCTCTTTAACTCTCTCCCACCAGGCTCTGCCTACACTGCTCACACTAACCCTCGTCCTTCTTGGCTATCAGCTCACCAGACAGTGTGACCCTACTCTTCCTCAGACACGTCCTTCAGAGACCTTCCTTCTCGGTCCCCTCTGCTTGCCAGTCGCCCAGTTCAGTCTGGGCCAGGTCCTCTGGGACTCAGTGTCCACTGCCCTTTTGCTTTCCCTTGTCCCTGGGTAAACTGGTTTGAAGCCATCTCTTCACGACCATGTACATTCTCAGCTGGTGCCTCTCACAGCTCCAGCGTATCCAGGGCCTAGCTGACCTCTCAACTTCGATGACTAACACAGGCCCCAAATGTAACTTGTCCAAGAAACAGAGGTCTTTGCCACCTGGTCTCTTCCGGCACCCTCACTGCAATCCCACACTTGCTCCTCAGGCTGTTCCAGCAAATGTCTCAGCAAGCATTTGCTCCATCCTTCCAGGGCTGCAGCCACAAGCACTGGAGACATCTTGTATTCCTTTCACTTCGTCAAAGTTCCCCCATCTGATCCATCTTTCATAGTCCCAGAATTCTGGCCCTGATCCCCGTCCTAGGCCAGCTCCAACCCCCTGCCACCAACAGCTCATACATGTCCTGTAAGTAGAACCACTCACTGCTCCTCCCAAGCTCAAGGCGTCCAGTTTCTCAGGATGAAGACGCTGCACTCTCAGACCCTTTCTGGTCTGAGCCTTGTGCCTTGACCACCCTCAACCTCATCTTCGTTTGTCTCCCGGTTAGAAGGGGAGCACTCAGGACAGCGACACTTTCATGTCCGCTGGTTCCTCAGCCTCAGAGCCTCCCTTGGCATGCGGGAGGCAGGCAATGAGTTTTTTTCCTTTAAATAAAGAAACGAATGACTTTCTGACCCCATCCCATTGTCGTTTTCTTCTAGCTCTTGCAGGGATAGGCATGGTCTATAATGCCTGAAATATTTATGATCTGCCTTTTATAGAAGAAGTTTGCTACCTCTGCCTTCAGCTGTGATCTGAACACTTTGGTCCCCACTTGACCTCAGATTTCTTAGGCTGGGTGCACTGAATTATATACATTTTCTTTTTTGGAAGTTGGTGAGTTTCTTTTCTTTTCTTTTCTTTTTTTTTCCTGGTTAATTTTCCTCCCTCTTATTTTCTTAGGTATGAGGGGAGGAAAATTCTGTCCCAAGGCTTCCAGGCACCTCTTAACCCATGGTATTTATTTTTGGTAGTCCATTTAGTTATTTATAAAATTACACTTAGATGAGACAAATTAAGTGATGGTCTTTGATAAACTTTAGAGTTTTAAATAAATGTTGGAGTATTGTGGTTTCCTCTCAACCACCACATTTTTTTAGAGCAAGGAATCCAAACACTTGTTCTGTAGGGTTTTCTCCTCCTTTGCAGTTTGTTTTTACACAGCCACTCTCTTTAGGTTTAAGAGGATCAACAGAGGCCTTCTAGAAAAGTATGCAACTCACTGACCTTCAGTGAAACTGTCTGGTAGGAGATCCAGGCCTTTGGAACACCATAGGATTCTTATTGGTGGCCTACAGTCTCCAGCCACTGTGTTCCAAATTCAAGTGTATATGCATTTTCTTTAAAGGTCTTTATTGTTAATTTGACTTGTATTTATTATAATATTAAATATTGTGCTTTGTCAAACATGCCTCCTGAATTCTATGATACTCATCATATCAAGAGGTGAACACTGCATCCCTCCTTTGAGGCTAGGCGGGCTCGTAGAGTGTGGTAGAAGGGCTGTCATTCACTGTGGATGCCACCAAACAGCTGCCTTTGAACCTGCTTGAAACTGCCATGCTAGGAAGGCAACCTTAGGTGTCTCCGTGACGGCCTCGACTCCACTCCCAGGCCACAGCCAGCCTTGTGAGTGCCCTGCTTTGGAAGTCTGATTCAGAAGAGTCTTCAGATGACTCTAGCCCCACCTCCCCAGTAGAAACACCCAGATGAGCCAATCTCCAGGCACAGAATCAAGAACAAAAGAAACAGCTGTTTGTTGTTCTAAGCCGCCAAGTATAGAGTGATTTCTTACATGGCAATACTAACTGGAATAAATATATACCAATTTGATAGAACACCTAATGCTCATAGTTCTTATGAAACTCCATAAAATGTGTGACTAGAATAGAAAGAAAATGAAAAGAATATTATGCTAATTTTTTTCCAACTCGGCTGTGGCTCTGGAGGTCGCTGTGGTCCACACAGCTATGGCATGTGTTCTGAGCCTGCACACCTGAACCACGCTGGTCATGTGATGAGGCGCTTTATTTATCTTTTTTCTACTAGAACTTGTCCAAGCCTGCTGTCATTTTTCTTGGTCTTCTCTTGGCCAGTCTGTATCATTTGCACATTGTATCATTATGTGTTCTTTTCTTGTGATCGTTCAAGAAACATTGCTTGGTGGCAACTCAATCATAAACACATGTACAGGTGTGGCACTGGATCTCCTAATGGTACCGGGTTACCAGGGCTGAGGAAATGATTCAAAACATAATGATATACTTCTTCAAAGATTATCATTTAAATGATGATGTAAACTTTTAAAGTTCTATGGAAAACCTGTAAATCTCTGAGATTATGTCCTCTTCACTCCAGTTGGAAAAATGCCACCCTGGAGAAAGGTATGATTTTAGGCTAACTACGAGGGGTGGGGACCATTAGCATGGGATCCTTGACCCATTGGGGCCCTAACTTCCTCTGCAGCCTGGTGCAGCCCGCATACTATGTCTACATTCTCCCAGAAGTGGATCCAGAGACAAAAAGTTGAGAACAGGTCATTTGTTTGGGGGGCGGGGGTGAAGCTAGGGGCACTGTGAAGCCAACTCCTATGGGGGAGGACTATAGTGAATCCTAGAGGAAACCCGCCCAAGTGATGAGGTGAGCTAACTAGCCATTTACAGCAACCTCTAATCCCTAGGAGGGGCTTCGGGGGTGGATGCTTCAATTTCCATGCCTTCTGCCCTCTGTGCTCATGGGCACGTGCCCTTTCATGGATCCACAAGATACAGTCAAGCAGTTGCAAGGTAGAACTGAGATAGTGAGATCCAGGGATATGAGGGATACACTGATGGAGGCCACTACATGACCCCACCTAAGGATAATGCTTAAAACAACACTTGGGTTACAAGAAAGATCCATTTTATGGATAAGAAATAAATTTGCGATGTGGTAACATGGCTTCTTAATTAACACAGTGAACTGACAAAACACCAAGAGGCACTGATGCTGCTGTGGTCTGTTACCCACAGTCACAGTGGTAGGAAGTCTAAACTGTAGTTATAAGTTAGTAACAATAAAGATGTAAATTTTTTCCCCATCTAAGTTCTTGGGCTTCTGGAGTTCTGCCCCTAGACTTGAAGGTGGAGCCTCGGGCCTACACAGAAGTGAGCATACAGATACAAGACGCACCTCACAGGTAGCGACGTCCCATGTGCTCCCCTGGATGGCAGGCTACCTCAGTGCAGACACTATCCCTAAAGGTTTCCCTAAAAACAGTTTTCTCCTAGGTCCAACTGGTACTCTTACCATCTAACCTGCTGGGACAGGGTCATCCTTGTGTGGCTCCCATGTCTCCAGCCTCAGTGGAACATGCTAATGCTTGTTGGGGGGTTCAGGCCCTCCTGCACACCTCGAGAGAGAAGGGACCACTTGCCCACTGAAACCTACCTGATTGGGAACTGCTGGTCGGAGCCGAGTGACAAGTACAAGGCACTGGGGCTCACCTCACACACATGGATGAAAACACAATCAAGAATTCCAGACCTGTGGGAAACACTTCTTTTTCAAGGAGCAGTGGAGGCCTGTGTGGCCCGGGGGCAGAGGACTAGCCTAGGGGCTTCTCACCACACTCAGGGGTGTGCAGATAGAGCCCCATTTGGGGCTCTCCTCTGTGGGGAAGAGGAACACCTCAAATCAATCCTAAATGCGATAGGCAGTTTTTTTGTGATGTTAGAGGAACATACTGATCACTGGTTGACTGGGGCTCAAGGCAGGACTCACGTTTCTAGCAAAGTCCACAAAAGCATGTGAAGTGAAATAATGGAGAACAGAATAAAAATTGGGCTGAGAGGAGAGGAAGTGCCAGGGGTCACAGTTCAAATAGCGTTTCTGGATAGAGACTAAAGAGCAGGTTTTTCGAGTCTGACTTTCACATGGCTGAGCTATGCAATCAGACAAATATTTGTGGATCTCCTCCAGCTCTGCAGAGTCCGTCATGGGAGCCTGCAAAGGAATGTTCCTGCATTCCAGTCTTCCCTCCAGCTCCAATTACCCTGCAGTTCACCCTAGCTCTCCGGAACTCCACATTCCCCAAAGGAACCTGTGGTGTAGCCTAGACCATCCACTTCCCTGGGTCAAGCTGCTCACTCCACCACCCACCACCTCTGTGACTCAGGCTGTGCTCAGAGCTGGGGCAGCTAGAGTTTGGAGAGGAACGAGATGCAGATTCTGGATACCTGGCTGAGGGCACAGTGGTCTCAGCATGAAGACAGAGGATGAGTACACCTTTGCCTGTATCACATTCAGTCATCACATGGTGCTGGTGGGCCATTGAGAGTTGTCAGACCCTGATGGCTCACCTCCCTGTTCTGTGATTGCCTGCAGCTTTGTACACCTGGAAATGTGGGAATTCCACTGACCTGACTTTGGGCAAAAGAGAGAAGCTCAATGTTATGTACCCCTGACGTTTCTGAAACCGGGGCACTGCTACCAGCCAGGAGGTAAATTGCGGTGTCGTTGTGGGAGCAATAGCTATTGTTTGTATTAGTAGTGACACTAATAGGTGAGGTTTAACTTAAATTTCGATGTCTTTGGTTTATACTGAAAAGTCACATCATAATGCAACATTGAGAGAGAAAGTTATTTTCAGTTAACTGGATGCCTGGATGTGTGCAGTCCAATAATGGAATTGAAAGAAGAGGACAGAAGCACGCATCCCATGCCTGACTGTTGTGCTCTACCTAGGCATGCAAGTTCCCTCTTCAGAAACCTCCAGATAATCCCCAGCAATAGGTAACTAGAAAAAGAGACAACGAAACTTCGAACTCAACTAAATAGGAAGTATAGATGAAAATATGGATTTTTTTAGTTGCATATATTTTCTTCAACTTTACTGAAATATAATAGACAATTATATTTATATTGCTCATATTTACATTGTACAAGTCAATGAGTTTTTTCAATTATAGTTGGCATACAATAATATATTAGTTTCAGTTTACAGCATAGTGTTTAGAGATCTATATAACTCACAAAGTGATCACTCTACTAAATCTAGTACCCCTCTTCCCCCTTACATATTTATTACATTATTAACTATTTTCCTTGTGCTACACCTTATAACTCCATGTCTATTTTGTAACTACCATTTGTATTTTGCCCTTTTTTGCCATCTCCCACACCCCCTCCCACCTAGTAGCTTTCAAAATATTCTCTGTATCTAAGAGTTTATTTCCGTTTTTGTAGTTGTTGTTGTTTGTTTTGTTCTTTGGATTCCACATGTACATGAAATCATGCAATATTTGTCTTTCTCTATCTGACTCATTTCATTCAGTGCAATACCCTCTAGGTCCATCAAAGCAATATCTTTTTCCATCCCCTTCCTTTTAGTCTGTGTGTGTCTTTTAATCTGAAGTGAATTTCTTGTAGGCAGCATATGTATGGGTCTTGTTTTCTTATCCATTCAGCCATTCTATTTTTTGATTGGAGCACTTAATTCTTTTCCATTTGAGGTACTTGTTGATAGGAATGTAGTTATTACCATTCTTTATTCATGTTTTTGATACATATTTTTTTCTTCTTAAAGATGTCCCTCCAATATTTCCTGTAATACTGGCTTGGTGCTGATAAATTCCTTTAGCTTATTTTTTTCTGGGAAGCTCTTTATCTGTCATTCAACTCTAAATGATAGCTTTGCTGGATGAAGTATTCTTGGTTGTAGATCCTGGGTTTTCATCACATCAGATATTTCGTGCTAAGCCCTTCTATCCTACATAGTTTCTTTTGAGAAATCAGCTTCCATTCTTATGGGTGCTCCCTTGTAGGTAACTAACTGCTTTTCTCTTGCTGCTTTTAAGATTCTCTCTTTGTATTTAACTTTTGGCATTTTACTTATGATGTGTCTTGATGTGAGCCTCTTTGGCTTCATCTGTTTTGGGACTCTCTGAGCTTCTTGGGGTTATATGTCTATTTCTTTCACCTGGTTAGGAAAATTTTTCATCATTATTTCTTCAAATAGCTCTTCAATTTCTTGTTTTCCTTCAGATACTCCTATGGCATGGGTGTTTTTATATTTAATAATGTCCCATAGGCTCCTTAAATTATTATTATAGTCTTGGCTTCTTTCTATTATAGTCTTTGGCTTCTTTTTTCAATTTTGCCATTCTGATAGAGTGTCCTTGGCTTCCCGCTCTTCGATATGGGTGGTTTGATCCTCTTCTTTATCCACTCTGTTGATTCCCTCTAATATATTCTTCATCTCAGATAATGTGTTCTTCATTTCTGACTGGTTCCCTTTTATAATTTTCATTTTTATGTTTTTCATTTCTTTATTAAAGTTCTCACTGAATTTATCTATACTTCCCCTAAGTTCATTGAACAGCTTTATAACCAGCGTTTTAAATCTTGCATCTATTAGATTGCTTGACTCCATTATTCTTGGATCTCTGTTCTGTTGTCTCATATGGTTACTGCTTCTTTGTCTTCCCATTTTGACTGCCTTTCTGTGTCTGTTTCTAAGTACTAAGCAAAGCTCCTAAGTATCCCAGGCTTATTAGCGTGGCTTTGTGAAGTAGATGTCCAGAGGCACAGTCCTGAGAGGGGTTCAGCTGCAGGCCAAGTTTAACCCCAGCTTGTGCCCCTCCAGGGTCACCTGTTAAGATTCAGCAAGCAGTCCACAGAAGTTGTGCTTATAGTTGCCTCAAGAGGCCATGCCAGAAACTGAGGCCAGCTGCCACCAGTGTGAGTCTTAGAGTTGGCTCAGCAAGGGGCTCTGGACTCCTCTGAGGACAGAACTGGATTTGGCTTGGGTGGGGCGGTGAGTTGGGGGAGGCAGAGTTTCAGGGAATACTCTGGGTGGAGTGACCTCTTATCTAGTTCGATAATGTCTCAGCTATGCCGGCACTGAGTCTGCACACTAGGAGTGGGGAGGGCTCAACAGAGGAACAGTGGATACTGCCAGCATTTCTGCCTGGGAGAAAGCCTCACCTCCGGCCCTCACTCCTATGACTCAGTGTCCCCCTGTAAGTCCCTGGTGTCCCCCGAGCAGCCAACTCAGTACTGGTGCTCAGAGCACGCAAGTCCATCACTGCAAACATCTGCTTGCAGACACGGCCCCTTTAGGAGATGTCTGCAGCTGCTGCCTGCTGCTGCCATAACCTCTGTCCCACTCAACCGCTAGGGACTGGGCAGCTTCGCATCTTCACCCCCTCTTACCTTCTACCATTACAGGTTGATTAATTATTTATCTCCCTAGTTGTAATGCTTCTGTTCATCTAGATCCCAGGCAACTTTGCTTGCTGTTTGCTCCTCATTTCTGTCACAACTTTGATTTGGTCGCCAGAGGGATGAGCAAAGCCTCTATCATCTACGCCATCTTTCCTCCATCTGAAAATATGGATTCTTCAGTGAACTTCTAAACTGTACTGGTGATACTAACTGTTGCAAAGAGGTCAAGGACTTGAGTAGATTATGACAAGTGTCCCTTAACTCCAGGCACACTGGGATCTTTAGAGTCTGACCCTAAAGACATCTGAGAGTCTACCCTCCACTGCAGTGCAAGACCCAAGGGAGGTAGGGATTTTGTCTATTTTTTTACTGCCATCATTCCCAGTGCCTGGCACAAAGTAGGTGCTCAGTAAATATTTGTAGAACAAGGAAAGGTCTGATAATGAAGAAGAAAATGTAAGCATCAGAATTAATACATGCTTTTGTCAGTTTGGTACATATCTGTTGTTTTTTGATTGCCATCATCCTTTCCAATTTTTTAAATTTTTTATGTTTTTTGACAACGGTACTGCTCCCCACCCTCTTGTTTCAGAGCACTGCTCTGCACTGTTCTTAACCATTCTGTGTGGATTGGGTGGGGCTGCCCATCACATGGTGGGGATTGGATCCAAATATGCCAACAAATTGTTAGTCCCTGAGGAAGAGCACCTTGGATGGACCCACAGCAGCCCACCATATGCAGGACTCCAACTTCCTAAGACCCTGGGCTCCTGCCTGCCCCCACCCCCCTTCCCATGCCTGGAGTGTAAGCGTCCCCATTGTTTCTCAGAGATACCCAGGGTTCCCAAGACAAGAACACATTTTTGTCCTGTTTAAGTTAATCAGAGTTAGTTTCCATTGCTCCAAGCAAAAATACTCAAAGAAAAACACTAGATTACAAAATAATGCACATTAATGTGAAGTTCTTTTTCCCAAATAGCTGTTATTAAATTGGTGATGCACTTGACATGTTAGAAGCAAGGAAATATCAGTGCTGGGTGCATGCTAGGTTCTGTGTACACCAACCTTGCACTGGCTCCTGCTCTGGCTCCCAGAGACCCATCCTCCACTGCCCACCTAGAGCACGATTCTGAAGTGAGCATCTGACAGTCTCACTCCAGCTTGAATTTTAGCAGTGGGTGTGTGGGGTTCCAAGTCACATCACAGGGCTCCATGAACCTTCTTAAATTATAGGCACACTTGTATCAGTGTGCGCATCATTTTGAGGAATGTGGTCATAGTTTTGTTCGGATTCTCACAGGTTTGTTCCCTAACTCCAATGGAGACCCACTGACTGCGAGAAAAAAAAAAAAATCCATATTCCTTCACAAGTATATGAGTCTTTCTGCTGCCTGACTTTCTCCTGTTTATTCTACAAATCCAATAACTGTGGAGCACGTATAATTCTTAGAATATGCTGGGATGTATTATGGTTCCACATTATGATACATGCAGCAACTTCCGGAATATTCTCCCCATACAACATCCTTGCCTCTTGCCAGATTGCACCCTCTCCTCATCCTTCAACACTCCCTCCAGGCATGACTCCCTCTGTGCAACTTGCATTAACCCTCTGGAGAGAATTGGCTCCTCTGTGATCCAACTTCATCACCATCTACACAGATCTGTTTCTGCCCACGCACAGCATGCTAATCTGGCATTCACATGCTATTGAATCTCCTAAATCCACTTCCTTCCTGCTGTGACTGCATTTTTTTCTTTTTGCATCCCAGCACACTGCTGGCCACATAGCAGGTCTCAATAAACAGGTTTAAGATAAATGAATCTTTCCAATAGGTATTAACACTTTCTCCTCTGGAATTTCCAGATCATTTTGACTTCTCTACCAGGCTTATATGAGTTATTTGTATGTGATTTTTTTACCTGCAGAGTGGAAGTTATTTGAGTCAGGCCATGTCTCTGTACCCCATAAAGGGCCTCACAGGGGAGCTGGTACAGAACATCTGGTAAGCACAAGGCTAGAAACAGGTCTGAACAGACAAGACTTCTCATCCATCCCTGAATATTTCAACATGGTGTAGGAGACATGATGCCTATCTGACTCAATTTTCAATTGCCCTTTCTTATATTAAAAATTTTTAAGAAAACATGAGATGAGTACATCGTTATTTTGTTTTCATTAGAGTATTTGTTACAATGCTATCTCTCAGCCGTTAGCCATTTCAAAATGAAGGACTTTCTGAAATCTCCATTGAATTTAAGGACCCATCCTGTAAGTAAGAAATCTTTATTTAAAAGAAGATCAAGAAAAAAACAGAGGACAGGGGATAAGCATATTTTAGGTTCAAAGACAGTCTTCTGTGCAGCACGAGCATTAGCTTTACTAATTGTCACTCCATCCCTTGCCCCCAAACATGGCCATTGGACATTTCTTCTTGTGAAACAGGACCAAAAACCTTTGAGATATAGACCAAATTCCTTTTAAGTCTCCTGTGTTGTTTGGCCCAAGACATTCCCCCAACTCCTCTTGGCATGCATGCACAGCGAGAAGAAAGAGATGTAAGACAATCCAGGCAACACTGCCTTTGCCTGTGGTAGTCATCACCAGGAAAGTCTGAGAGCTTATTCTTGTGATCAGAACCTTGTTGTCCAGGCTCAAGAGGCCAGGTACCCTTTCTAGTGGAGATGCCCACTCACCAGCACTCACTGAGATGGGCAGCCGAGTTGGCTAAAGACAGAAGTGGGCTGAAGGGATCCTGAGGGATTCTCTAGGTGAGGGAATATGGGTGTATTTCCATTATTTCTGCACCACTGGTAGCATGGCGCTGGTGATAACCAGTAAATTCTAGAAGAATTTAAGCAGGAAGGAGGTCAAGGACTTGGGCTACTGATGAAGGAGTTTCCAGGGTGAATTGTGACTGATGTCTGATTTGCAAAAGGGAACTGATTCTGATTTTTCTTTAACACTAGCCAGTACATTCTACTTATCCCTACTTAGCTGGACATTTATAAGGTACTTACGGTATCCAGCTTCCATGATGGTCTCTAATGAACCCCACCTCCTGGCTTTCATACCCTGGGGAGTCCCTTCCAACATGGTTCCAGGCGGGTCTATGTGATCTGTAGCATATAGTATAAATGATGACACGTCATTTACATGGTTAGGTGAGAAAAACTATGACTTCTGTCTTGGTGCTGAATCCTCACCCACCTCATCACCTGCTTTGGGGGACATCAGCTGTCATTTCATGAGCAGCCCTACAGGTTGGCCCACATGGGGAGGAACCAAGGCCTCCAGACCACACTCAGTAAGAAATTGATGCCTGGTAACATAGTTTAAAGTGGAGACCACACTCAGTAAGAAATTGATGCCTGGTAACAATAGTTTAAAGTGGATCCTGCTCATTTGTTGCTTTTTGGTTTATATTCTACATATAAGTGATATCAGGTGATTTTCAACTTTTCCTGTCTGGCTTATTTCGCTTAGCGTGATTATCTCGAGGTCCATCCATGTTGTCGCAAATAGTAATATTTCATCTTCTTATGGCTGACTAATATTCCATTTTATATATGTACTACAGCTTCTTTCAATCATCTATCGTAGGACATTTTGGTTGCTTCCTTGTCCTGGCCACTGTGAATAATGCTGCTAACTTTACTCCTAATTATGTATTTTCAAATATAAGGTTTAGGAGGAAGGTGAAGTGGGTAAAGATGATGAAATATATGATGGCTGAAGAAAAATGGACTTTGGGTGGTAAACACACAATAGAATATCAGAAGTCAATTGAAAATGTACACCTGAAGGTTATATAATTGTATTAACCAATGTTACCCCAATAAACTTAATTAAAACAAACAAACAAACAAATAAATAAATAAATAAAGCGGATCCCCAGCCCCATTCAAGACTTCAGATGAGACCACAGCCCCAGTTGACAACTTGACTGCAGCCTCATCAGAGACCTTAAACTAGAGCCACCGAGATGAGCCACTCCCAAATTCTTGAGCTCAGAGACTGTGTTAGTCTTGGAGTAATTTGTTTTGAAGCCATAGTTAACTAATACATTCTTCATGGAAAATTACAGAGGTTTGCATAATTATTTACATTAATGAAGTATCAAAACTACTGTGAGATTATTATGACCCTTTTGGAAGATTGACTTAATAAGATCACATTGATTTGTGAGCCAGCTGCCATTAAAAATTAGAACTTCAAGTGTTAGCACTCATGGAACTTTTTTGTGGGTGTGAATTTTTGTCCATTTTTGTTAGGAATGAATGAGAAGAAAAAATATTTCTTAAAATCCCATGGCAATCCAGGTGTGTGTGACTGACTGCTGTTGTTCATTAACTATATACCAACAAATCCTTAAAAGCCACAAATGAGGCTCAGTAGAAAGCAAATGTGGTGCAAGAAATATCTGTGATGTGGAGACTTGTGATTGCAGAGGGCTGACAGAATGCATGTGCCTTCTGGGGCTAATTATGGCATCTTGCATTAACTCAAAGCATAATTCAACAAGCACTGTAATTTATTGACCTGGTGAACCACAAAGAATGCAGATTAATGCTGTGATTTTCCTGTAGTAAAGAGATCTGCAGCTATGACTGTACATGAGGGTCTCAGAGCATTTCTGGTCCAACATTCATACTCACAGATTCATGAGGTGGGAGAACTCCATTCCAGATGAAACCCATAAAGCATAGCCTTAGCTTGGGAATAAAATTTAAAACAAAACAAAGTAGTTGAAACTCTGAGTTTCCTTCCCTCCTTCACCAGGACTACATATTCTCAGAGAGACTCAATCTCAGGCTTGAAATACACAAAAGTACATGAAGGGAGATTTTTAGTGTACAGAAAATTAGGGCCATTGTCCCAGATAGGTGTTTTTCCTGTATTTTGTTCCTACAGTGCTAAAAGTTAGAATGTAATCGTGTCTTTCCTGAAAGGTGACAGGTGGGGGTAGAAAGAGGTGACTCCACCATTTGATGTTAAAAAGACAGTATAATTGAGTATTTCCCGCAGGCATGTGCTCTGCTGCCTTTTCTGCATATCAACTCATTTAATCCTCCCAGTATTCTTGTGTGGAGCAAACATGGGTCACACAATAAAATATTAGTGAGGAAAGTAACAAATATGAAAAGTTAACATCGTTAAGAACATACTATGCATTATATTCTAACCACTGACAAACATCTATTCATTTAATTTTCACAACCATCCTATGGCATGGTTACTCTTTTTACCCATGTTTCATACATAAAAGCTGAGGCACAGAGAAGTTTAATATTTCACTCAAGTTCACACAATAAGAAACGTTCTAAGCTGGGATTGAACCAAGACCATGTAGCTGAAAAGTCCATGTTCTCAGCCATTATTTTTTCACTGAGATGGAAATTCATTTCCTTTATGGATGTGAAACCTAACTGTTGCTTATAAATTTAGAATTATCTCTTGGCCTTTTGGCTAGAATCAAGTGTCTATAAATTTAGAAATTAAAAAAAAATTCAAACCAAAGTTTCTTTAGAGGAATTTAACAAAAAGTCCTAACATTCACTCAGGAAAAAATAAATATAGAAAAATATCTTGAAAATTCTAAAAAATAAAAACAGTAAGGGTGACTTTTCCCAAGAAATCTTTACTATAGTTGTAAAATTTGTAATAATTAGTATGGTACTGGCGTTTGGGCCAAAAAATTAGCAGAACAAATAAGAAAGTCCAGAATCACACAGAAATATGCATGACTTTATTAAACTTTTAAAAACAATCAAGAATTTCACATCAGAGGGGAAGGAGTTACCCAACTGTGATTGTTACAATCAGCCAACCATTAGGGGAAAAACAGTTGGATCCCTTGCTCATGTTTTACGTCAAAATAAATCTGAAATGGTTTAAATACGTAAATGGCAAAAATAAAAACATAAAACTATAAAAACAGCATAGATCGACATTCATATGATCTAAGAAGACTTTGCTGAGTCTGACAATAAAGGCAAAAATCACAAACATCAAAATGACTAGATTTGTCCCCATAAAGATGTTGCTCTGTGATAAAACAGTGAACAAAGTTTAAAGTCAAAGACACATTTGCAACATATGTGATAGACAAAGGATTAAAAACTTTAATATATAACAAGTAAATTTTACACCTTGATAAGAAAGACAGAAACAACACAAAGGAGAAGATGGATTATTGAAGTCACAAGAGAAGAAGTGCGAAAGCTAATTGTATGCAAAAATTATCAACCTTACTAGTAATCAAAGACATGCAAATTCAAAAGAATTCTCTCTGTGTGTCTCCGTCTCTATATTTCTTTCTTCTCTCTCTCTCCCCCTTTCCTGGCCTCCCAGATAAACAAAGCTTAAAAAGAAAGACAATATTCAGTATGGAGAGGATAGGTTGAAAAAGCTCTTTAAATGTCTTTTCTGGTTATGAAAGTGATATTCACTTACTATGAAATACTCTAGAAAATATTGAAAATTCTAAGAAATAAAATTTCCTTGCTATCCCCTGCCCGGAGTTGATCTCGTCACTAAGCACAGTTTGCGCCTTGCTTTTTGCTGTTTTAAGTGATGTCCTCAATAAGCTCTGTCTTGCACATGGTTCAGAGTGTGCTGATCATTGACTGTGGGCCTCCTTAGACATATGGTGGCTCTGAGCAGCAGGAAGCATGCTTTATCTGCCATGATGTTCTTGGTACTGTGCAGGACAATTAGTAGGCACCTTGTGAATGTGTGTGAAGCTCCCCATAAAGCCCTGAGAGATCCAGAGCCCATTTCTATGCACTCTGGGCCCAACGCTGACCCAGCTGAGGTGCCTTGACAGAAGAATGAGGTGGTGGCTGTCCTCCAGGAACAGAGGCCAGTGACGGCAGTGTCCATAAGCAGCAGCCTGTGCACCTATCCCTTAACCTTGCCTACCCCAGGCAACCCGGCAGACTGTGGTGAGGAGCGTGACCGTGCGAGGGTTCAGGGGCTGCCTGGCAAGCTAGAGATCCTAGCCAACTGATGGCGGCTGAAATCCCTGCTTAATGAGGTCCGCCCTACCATGTGTGAATAAATGATGAAAAGAATTGCCACAGTCTATTGTGGTTCTTGCAAGCACTTAGCAAAAGTCTGAACTCGGTCTCTGGATATAACTTTGACATTTGTGAACCTGGACAAGTGATACAATCTCTGTGTGTCCAGTGTCCCTTCCTAATAAAAGCAGTGCTTTGTTCATGTGATCAGCCCCACAGTGCCACTGTGGGGAAGAAAGTGCCAGAAGGGTACCTAGAAGGCGACATCGCGGGGCAAATGTTGCCTCTAGTTATCATGGTCATCATCATTAGATTCCCCTTTTCGAGGGGCTTGTGAGGTTATTGTTGGGAGAGTCATGGTGATGCAGTCTGATAATCTTGCACCTGTTCTTCTCGGGGGAGCAAAGAGTTGAGCAGTGAGGGATGTCAGGCTCAAGGATCATGCACACCTGTGTACAAAACCTGACTCTTTATAGCTGTGCAAACTATGCCAAGTCTCTTATCCTTCAAGCCTTAATTTCCTCACCTGTAGAACATAATGAACAGTAGTTGTAAGGATTGAATTCTATAATAAATATCAACCATTAGTCTACCCTTAACTTTGAATAGGCATATGAGCTGAGAGAGTTAGAATTCTCCAGAGAAACAGAACCAATGGGATGTCTATAACTATACCTATACCTGTACCTGTACTGTACCTATTCTTTCTACATCATATCTGTCTATTAAAAGAGAAAGACAGAGAGAAAGAGATTTATTTTAAAGAATTGCCTCATGCGATTGCAGAAACTGGCAAGTCCAAAATCTGCAGGGCAGCCCAGTAGGCTAGAAACTCAATCAGGGTTTCTATGTTATAGTCTGAGGCTTAATTCCTTCCTTGGAGGGGAAACCTCAGCCTTTGCTCTCAAGACCTTCTACTGATTGAATGAGGCCCAATTACATCATGGAGGATAATTTGCTTTATTCAAAGTCTACTGATTTAAATGTCAGTAGACATTTAAAAAATACCTTCGAAGTCACCTAGACAGGTGTATAACCAAACAACTGGGCATCATGGCCTAGTCAAGGTGACACATAAAATTAACCATCACAGTTTTATAACATCTCCAAACTTCAGTTTCCTAAGCATCAAAAGATGTTGGCAATATGTAAGTTATAACATTATTTTTTAACAAACATCTTTTCAATATTTTCTGTTCTACGATGTTCAAGTACTTGAGATATAGCAGTGAGTGAAACAGACAGTCTCTATTATCTTGGAGCTCACATTTAGAGGTGATGAGGAGAGAAGTTTAAGAACTATATAAAATGTCAGGTACTGAAACATGCTGGGAGGAAAAAGAAAGCAGAAACTGCTGTTGAGAGGATTAAATGAGAGAATGTATAAAGGGGCATAGCCCAGGACTGAGCATGCCTTAGGCGCTTAATCGATGTTTCCTTCCTTTCTTCCCCAGAACTGTAACATAATAAATGTTTTTCTTTTCTCCACCAGAAATCGGCATTGTCATCTTTGAGCGAATCTTGGATGTGTCCGTGGGATGTAGACAGACCCTGCCCAGGAAAAAGGCAAAAGAACTTTTGCTTCCTTAAGAGCCTAAGTAAAATTGTCTTATTGCTGGGCACAGAAAGAGGGAGTTTAGAAGTGGTGAAAATTTTATAAAGAGACTCTAAGCCTTTGTGAATGGAAGGGATTGCATCCCTAACCAGTGGTCCCCAACTTTGTCAAAAACAGCTCATCCTCCCCTAAAAAGACATTTTGAAACATCCTGTTTACTATCCTACAAAAAAATCTATGGTATTATAACCAATTTGTGCACAAGCCCAAAATTATCAACATAATTTTCTACTCGAAAATACAGGAGCCATGAAAAGTCCTTGTAAGAAAATGCTGTGTATTCACTATGTGACTATCAGGCAGGCACCACTACTGTAGGTTACAAGTAAGGCCCCCAAGCCTCCAACAGGCCTTGAGCCTGTGAGAGTCCTAGAGGGAGTGACATTCTGGGTGTGCACTATTGAGAGTTTTTTCACACAGCTGAGGAGAGCTTTGGGGGATGTGTTGTCACGCCCCCATGGGCTGGCCAGTACTAGATGCTCTTATACTCAGCACTCAGCGGTCCCACCTCAGTGCTGCCCTCGCTGGGGGCCCAGCTTGCTACCCCTTCCTTTCTGTCACAGCTTCCATACTAAGTCTTCTGATTGG
Organism: Pteropus alecto; assembly: GCF_000325575.1. Lineage (NCBI taxonomy): Eukaryota > Metazoa > Chordata > Mammalia > Chiroptera > Pteropodidae > Pteropus > Pteropus alecto. The sequence continues at coordinate 209,455 of NW_006440618.1, read as the reverse complement.
AACGCCTGAAACTCCTGGGATGCATCCCACTAGCTGCCCTGTGCTGGTTATGTGCAAGTAGCCAGAGTTACATAGTTTTATTTAAATCGTTTCAGTGCCAAGCAGAGTGACTTAAAAAACACTGGTTCATTTGCTTGTGGACCTGAATAGCTGAGGTGAGTGGGTATCTGAGAAACACTCTATAACAAAATCCTCCAAAGAGTGGCAATCTGCTTATTGAGAAGATGGTCTATTTCAAGGTTAAAATAATGAACTCTATTCAATCTGTAGACAATTATTGCTCAATTAGCAACAACTATTTTCAAGTGTTATTTATGCAAAAGTTTTATACCTTCAGTACGAGCAAAGACAAGCACTGGCAAGCTGGGTCTTTGCATCTGAAAGGCTGGTCTCCCTGACAGAGGACTGAAATGTTTCCGGGCCAAAGCCCCAGCCTGAAGTTCTGAGGGTTCTCTGGAGAGTGGTATGCTAATTTCCTAGGGCTGCTGTAACAAAGCACCACAGAAGGGGTGGGGGTGGGGGTGTCTCAAACAACAGAAGTTTTTTTTGTTTTTGTTTTTGTTTTTTTCTCTCAGTTATGATGCTGGAAGCCTGAGATCAAGGTGCAGGGGCTAGTTCCTTCTGATCCTCTCTCCCTGGTTCCTGGCAGTGGCTCAGTCATCATCGGCTGATGTTTGGGAGCCACCGTCCTGTACGTCTCTTGGCTGACCTAAAAGCTTGTCACCAAAATAGTTCAGGGCAATTGTAATTCATGAAAAAATAATGCTATAGAAAAATCCACTGAGAGTGAAGAGAATGGGAGGTGATGTGAACAGTAAATCTAGAAATTCCATTTAATTTTGGAAACTGGGAAATAAATCAGAGGCATTATTGGAGAAGGACCAGTGGCTACAGACCCAAAGGCAAGTCCAGGACCTCCATGGGCGGACTCCACCAGCCAGAACCTGATACTGCAGTGTGGGGGGAAGCAGCAATGAAGGCCAGGAGAATGGTTAACATTTGGCAGGTAACTGAGGCAGCTACACACCTGTGCCACTCCACAGCTCTGCATAGTGGGTGTACATGAATCTTGGGGAGGAGGAGGGACATGGAAGGCTCTTGTCTAGGAAAATTAATTAATTAATTAATTTGGATTAGTGCAAATGAGTCTTATACTGAATTGCCTGAAGCCAGTAGCTAGTATTTAAATGTTATCGATCAAGAGTGGGTGAGATAAGCACATTATTTTGAGATATGGTGGTGAAATCCGGATAAATCAAGTCAGCACTAGGTCAAGGGCTGCCACAGGTCTCCTTTTCATGCTGCTATGTGCTTCCAGTCTCCCAGTCTTATTAAAACTTGGACTTTCCTTCAGTAGGGTTGAGTGAGGTCTGCGATTCTGCTTTTCTGTAGTGCTCCCAGGGGACTGCATTTTGAATAGAAAGCTCCAGGAAACACAGCTCCTGGTAGGTAGAGGAGGTTCTGTTATCGGAGAGTGGAGTCCTCTCCCGGCACGTTGTCCAGGTTCTTGATGTCTCGCACAAAGAATTGATCAAGACACCGAAATACAGTAGAAAAGAAAAGTTTTATTAGAAAGGAAAATAGACTTCCAGATGTGGAAGTGGGCCTGAGTAAGAGAAGCATGGCTCAAAAGGCCTGGTAACAAAGACTTCAGGGTTTTTATTCTTTTTTGCTATGGGTGGTTACTTTTTTTAGAGGAGTGGGCTTCCTTGATTGACAACTAAGATTGACAGGACTCAGTGATTCATCATTTTGCTTTTTGTGCATGTTTGCTCCCAGAATTCAGTCTGTTATAATGATATTAATGAACTTCCGAGCATATGCATCATATTATAATGATGGTATAATGAGACTCAGGTGAGTTGAAGGTCGTTGGGTCTTCATTGCGCAGGTACGAGTGAATGGCTTAAACTGGTACCTAAATCTCTGCCTAGTGGTTTCTTTGTGTGAGTTAAAAAAATGCCATCTGGCTTGCTTAATTGTGGGTGGATTAGAGTGGACCCTTTCTAAGATAGGATGACCTCAGTGTCTTTGCAGGCAGACTCGAAACCCCCTAACTAACTTTGCTGCCTACCTATTTTCTAAGAGTCATTAACCCCCTTACTAGTATGGATGTTGAGGGATGGGAGATCTCTTCTTCCTTTTTTTTTGAATGGCCATAGCCCTCCCTACGGGTTTCATGGAGCTCTTTCCTTTTCTGCCTCAGGGTGGGGTCTTCAGTTTCCTGCTCAAGCGCCACCTCAGTCCCTAGACAAGGAAAAGAAGATACAAACTCATTATTTAAATCGTACATCTATTAATTTCTATTATTGATTTGCCTATTAAGTGAATAAAGGGAAACAGGCTTGGTTTCTTAAAGAATAAAAAGAAAAGACCTTTGGCTTAAAGTCCCCTTCCCGCCCCCTCAGACTCTAAGGGCCCTACCTGGCTTAACACCATTTCTGCTTAACAATGGGCTGATGATTCATCAATAGCCAGAGGATTTGAGTCAGGGAAATTCTCGAGATTTGAGGGAGAGGGCCTAAAGAAAGGAGGGAAGAAAACTTAACTAGGTTTACTAAAAAGATTAACTCTGAAAGAGATGTCCAATTTCATTTCCTGCTAAAGGATTAAGAATTTTAAAATTGATGTCCCATCTCATTTTCATCTCACTGTTCACTCTTGTGCCTTTAGTTAGGTGTGGTTTTTTGATCCTGTGCACACTTGCATTAGTTAGGGTGAGCTAGGTTGCAGTAGCAAAGAGAACCCCGAAATTCAGATGCTTAAAAGTCAGAAGTGTATCTCCTCCTCACACAGAAATCAGAGTATGGACCATAGGTGAGTGATTCTCTGGCTCAGATGCTGTCATCACCCTACGTGACCCCCTGAGTTACCTCTGTCTATGGGAACAGTGCTCAGAAGAAAGAAGGAACAGACTTGGGGCAAGACTTCCATATTGCGCTGCAATGTAGAATTTGGACTAAAAAGAGAAAATAGTTAATAGTCAGGACAGCATAATGATGACACTGAAATGGACAAGAGAGCACAGTGGAGCCAGCTGTCGGGTGGAGAAGGTCCTGGTGATCACTGGCAGTCACAGAGGGCCTTAGCTCTGAAGAGAAGCAGGCTCGTGTAATAAACGGTTTGGGCATGGGGACTATTTATCTGGGAAAACAAAATTGGATCCTACTTATATCACATACACAGTTACAAATGGAGAAAAGTAAAGGTAAATAGCAAAATAACACAATATTTAGAAAATATATGTAAACTTGGGGGTCAGAGAGACCTTTTAACAACAAACTAAAAACCAGAAACTCTGGAGAGACATAGTTGACTCTATAAAAATTTTAAAAATGTATACCTGCTTTATACACACATGATAGACACATATAAATAACAAAGGGAGAGAAGAAGGGGAAAGTAGATGGGTTAAAAGGGGTCAAATATGTAGTGACAGAAAGAAATCTAACTATGGACGGTGAACAGACATGCAATGTTATTATATGTCTTACTGTTGAATTGTACATCTGAAACTTACTGGATTTTGTTAACCGGTGTCACCATAATAAAAATTAAAAAAATAAAACAAGTTAAAAAAATAAATAAAGTCAAAAATTTTAAAAAGATACCGAAGAAGTCAAAAGATTAACATTAAATTGGAAAAATATTTGTAATGCATGTGAAAGATAAATGATTAATACCATAATATAAAAATAACATTTGATAATAAGAAAAAGAAAAATGAAAGATATGAATAGCTGTTAAGTAGAACTAAATTCTTCTCATTTATGCTAAAATTAGCATATGCAAATTTATAAAATGATAAAAAGTAATAACCTTTATTGCTGGTAGAAATGTGTGGAAAAGAATATTCCTTCATTGCTGGTGGGGCTGTGGGTGGCTATCGCCCTTTGGAGAGTAATCTGACAGTCTGCATTAAAATTAAACCTATGCATTCCTGTAATACAGCTAGAACGCACTTGAGCATCTAGGCAATAGAAATAAAAACACCAACATATACATAAACATAAAGACAATTATTTCAGCATTGTTCTACATATACCATGTGGCAAGATTCCTGAGAATGATGTATTATCCATCAGTTGAGCAGTGCTGGGAAAAATTGTGGGATATATATTCCATGAAATATGATGTAAGCCTCACAAGGAATGTGTGAGCCTCTGTTTCATGTGGGAAGGAGATATTTCCAAACTGTGAGTGAGCAAAGCAAGATACAGAAAAGTTTGTAAATATTAATCTCTTTCAGAAAAATAAAATAATAGAAACACAAAATTATTTTTAATATATTAGTACACGACTATACATATGTGGAAAAAACAATGAGCTTACTTGGTAGAGAGTGGGGCAAAAAGTATTTTTAAAAAGAACCCCAAAAATGTTCAGTAAAAGGGTAGAAACAGCAGCTATGATATGATCTCATTTTTGTCAAGTGATGTATGTGCATACAAGCCTAGAAATCTATATAAGAAGACAGAAACCAGCATGTTCATAAGGTTATTTCAGTTTGGTGGGATTTCAGGGTTTTCTTCTTATGTTTTAAAAATTGTTTGAAAATGCTTAATGAGCATATATTAGTTGTATAATCAGAAAAAAAATTTTAAGAAAAGGTAAAAATGGTTTACTTCATGAATACTGAGTAAAAGGTCTGTGAGAGGCCTCCAGTCTGTCCACCTGGCATTTCCTTGTCTGACTAGCACCCCTAAATTCTGCAGCCAGCACTCTGAGGACTCTAACTACTCTCCCGCTGTGCCCCTCATCTTGGGGTGCTCCTACCCATGGCAGACATGCAAGGAAACCCAGTGTTGACCGAGGGGCATGAGCGAGCACAGGCCCCTGAGACATTGAATCTATTAGTAGTAAGCTCTTAAAATACTGCTTTTCTAGTAAAATAAGCATTGATATTGTGGAAAACAAATGTCATGAACTTCAAGTATAATTCTCACTTAACGGCTTCTGGTTTATTCCCAACCCCCTGTCTGTAGACGAGCTTGCTGTCAGTGGGAGTACCCGGGGAAATGTCCGAGAAGTACTGAGTGGAATAAACTCCCTCATACATGTAGGGTCCCCACTGTTATTGCCTGTCTAGCCTTGTCATTTAACAATATACTCCATGTGGTGAATTTGGGATAGCTGTAGACACTTTAACATTCTCTCGTGGAGAGATGGGTTTGTTTCCTTGAATCTGGCCTGGACTGTGAGTGCTCTGGCCAATAAAGGGTGCGAGAATCAACAGGTGAGAGAGCTGACAAGGCCAACTTGGACCACGTGCCATAGAGAGAAATGTCTAACATGAGGCATGTGAGGGATGCCATTTTGGACCCTGTGGGCCAGCCAGTTCAGCCAGTGGACTCCACTGTCTGGCCCCCATCCATCCAAAAGGCAGGACTGCCCACTGAGCCCTGCCTCAGGGCCTGCACAACAAAATCTCTCTGTAATAAACCGATGGTTGTTTTATGCCTCTAAACTTCGACAGTTTGCTGCATAGCAATAGGTGACCAGAGTTCCTTGTAAAGTGGACACCTGCCCCATTGGCTCCCTGCCCACCTCTGCTGGCTGTGGGCCCTTTTCTACACGGCACATTGTATAACAGTCACCATTCAAGCTCTGTGCTCTTTTCAATCCTCTCCTTCAGAATTGCTCAGCTGCCAGGCCTGATATCATGTGATCTTTCATTGACTGGATAAAGCGTCTGCATCAGTTATGGTATCTCTTTCCTTTGAACCTGGGCAGGTTTTGTGACATAGGGAATTTGGTGGGACTGATGCTGCAAAACTTCCCAGACCAGGTTGGAAAATGCCGAATGCTCACCCTGTCCTCTGCCTTAGGATGCTGGCTGCAGGCCCTAGGCAGCTGTCTGAGAAGTCTAGCCACCCTAGAGGCTGCTCTGCGATGAAGAGACCACAGAGTGCTGGGACGCTGAGAAACTGTGGCCCTGGAGTCTTCCCAGCCCAGCAGGAAGATGAGCCAGTGAAGAAGAGACTCACCATCTGACTGTAGCTGCCTGAGATCTGCTTCAGTGGGCCCAGAGCCACAGGGCATGATAATAAAGTAACTGCTGTGGTTTTTGGTCCCAAAGTTTGGGTAGTTTGTATGCAGCACCCAATAATGGGGACAGCTGAATTGTTCATCCGGGTCTTGCCAAATTGTCTCACCTGGAACATCATTGGTGTGAGGGGTATGTATATCATTTATTTCTCCAGTTAATTAGTCTGTAGACTTCAGAAGGACTGACATAGTATAGGATGCTTTTTATATCTGCTCAAAGGCTGCATTGGGCAAAGTGGAACAAAAGGGAAGTGAGGGGAAAGGTAGGGAGCTTTGGGAAGTGAGTGATGATGGCAGGTGGACAAGCACCAGGATTCGGGGTGCTTGTGGAGAACATCTGGGCCAAGTCAGGGTGATGGAGCAGAGCAGATCAGAGGGGGCTCTTTTTCGGTTGACTTGTGGATGGGACAGGCCCTCCCCTCTAGTCTCCAGTGTCCTAATTGCTGAGGATCATCAAGAAATGTCCACAGGGCCAGCAGCTGGGCCCATCCTCATGTGTGGACCCCATCTGCGACTGTTTGTTTTCTTAAACCTGGCGATGCAACTGCCTCTGCTCCAAAGGTGACAATATATTCAGTAGGTTTAGTACTCCTTCAGCTCCAAAGGCAAACGCTTTGTCCCTGATCTTTTTGCCGTTGTTACCAGGCTAAACATACACAGCAGTTCAAGAGAAACAACATGCCTTGGATTTGGTGTTGTTTTTATTTTTTAATGTTTTGTAGAAACTAAGAAAAGAATTTCAGTCACTATACATATCAGCAAACGGAAATTTGACCAAGTACACAGACTCGGACAAAAACATTAACCTCAGATGTATTGAGTAAAACTTAAAGATTAGATAATTGTTCACTGGGAGACATGGGAAATTTCTATGGAGAAAGTAAAATACATGTGTCCTCCAATGTAAACTTCCAAGCCAATTTCAGAAGTCGAAATTTAAAGGAAACCAAGGGTGGTGCCAAGCGGTAAATTCCAGGCTATGGGGCAGGATGGCAGGCCTGAGCTGAGAGACACTCAGTCCTGGTCGTAGTTTCTTTAAAGGAAGTAAGTGTGTTGGTCTCATTGTTATTTCCAACTGAAAAAGACTCACATTTGCTCCAGGGAACATAAGGCTTCCTCCCTAAATTGGCTTTTAGTTTTCTTATTTCAAATAAAGGATTTGATTCTTTAAAGTAACTATAAAACCCTAGGTTTTAAACTTTTATTTTCATAACCAGATGGGAGTTATAGGTCTCTTAGATATTCATCAGAGACTGAAGAGGGGGTCTCTGCTTAATCTCTTAGGTCAATTTTATAAATCTCCCGTTTTTCTTATGAATAGAAAAAAGGATTGAAATATATTAGACCCAGTTACATGTGGTAATGTTAGAATTTTTACCTTAAGCTCTAAAATGTATGGGTGTTTTTAATAGGCAAAATTAACACCTTGAGAAATTGAAGCTAGATATTTTTTTAAAAACTAATGCCTGTATATGGCTTTGAGAAATAACTTTATTTTGATTTACTTCTCTGAGAAATCGGTTGTAGTCACAGAGATGAACTATGTTCAGACTTCATTGATTCCAAAAGCACTTGGTGTTCCATTACGTGGCTGCCTTATTGGGCAAATTCACCTTCATTGGTATTGACCAGAATTTATTGATCTAGTTTAAGTACCATAAAATTACTTTGTCAAAAGTTCGTTATGTAATAGTGGAAACATTTCAAAATAATTCCAATTATTTTTAATAGGGGTTAGGGGTTACGAAGGACTATAACATGACTCATTATTATTATTTTTTACATTCCTTGTATTGAAGTGACCTCATAAACACCCTAGAAGCAGATCATGAAGGTTTCCACATCGTTTGTCTGGTTTTGTAAGAAAAACACCAAATTTGCCACAATTTCTCCAAAGCGATTGTCAAAACCAGGATAGAGTCCTGATTATGTGGAAGTAAATATTTCTCAAAAAAAAAAAAGTTAGAATTCAGGTTATCTCTGAAATAACCATGGCGAATACTGGAATATTTTCTTTTTAGGAGATGCCTGAATGGCTGAAATCAGACTACAAAGCAAGCACAGAAGCTGCAGAAAGCATATCAGGAGTCTGTGGAGTATCTCTAGGGGCCCCACAGTGTGTGGATGATCTCAAAGGTGCATCCTCCTTTCTCATGGCCAGTGTTAGTGTATTCTATACCAGCGCCTGAGGTTGGACTGGTCATTTCTCATTGTCTTGAGTACCTTAATTAAACCTGGTTTTACATGAGAAATTATTGAATATTTATATAGCAGGAAAGCAAATTAATGAGCACCATCATCAACTTTAGTTCCCTCTCTTTTTTTTCCCCAAAAGAAGAAACTGAGGCCCAGAAGGCTTCAGGGGTTTTCTACCCAACGCTCTTTTCCAAGATGCTTCTTATTTTCTTAAGTGAGTAACTAAAGACTTCTTCCCTTGTTCATGGGATAACTGCTACTTTCCCTTTCTCCCTGAATCAAAGGCTCTCTTCTTAGTGACCCAGTACCTCTTGAGTTTATCACAACATCTTTAGTTTATATATTTTTCTAAATTTTTTAAAAAATTTTTTATTATGGTGATATTGGTTAATGAAATCCAGTAAGTTTCAGGCATACATTTCAACAGTAAGGCATATATATACATTGCATTGTGTTCCCCGCCCACAGTTAGATTTTTTTCTGTTAGCACATATTTTACCCTTTTTACCCTATCTACCTCCCCTCTCCCCACCACCCTCTGGTAACCACTAATCTATTCCCCATGTCCATTAGTTTCTGATTGTCCTGTTCATTTGTTGCTTTTATGTTTATATCTCAAATATAAGTGATATCATGTGGTTTTCAACTTTTTCTGTCTGGCTTATTTTGCTTAGCATGATTATCTCAAGGTCCATCCATGTTGTCACAGACGGGAGAAAGAAGAATAAATAGGTGGAACACAGAGGATTTTTAGGGCAGTGAAAATACTCTGTATTGCACTATGATGACATTATACATTTGTCCAAACTTGTAGAATGTACAACACCAAGAGTGAGCCCTAATGTAAACTATGGACTCTGGATAATAATGATGTGTCAGTGTAGGTTCATCAATTGTAACAAATGTACCACTCTAGTGGGAGATGATAGTGGAAGAGACTGTGCATGGTAGGGGGTTAGAAAGGAGTTATATGGGAAATTTCTGTAATTTCTTCTCAATTTTGCTGTGTCTCTAATCTTAAAAGTCTAAAAAATAAAATCTGTGTAAAAATAATAACAATCTAGTTGTTTTCTTCAATTATTATTATTTCAGTATCACTGCTCATAGAAGTCCCCCTTTTCCTTAATAAAATATTTTCCTCCATTTGATTTTTTTCTCATTCTTCCTCAGCTTTTGTCTTTTCCTTATAATATTTTGAACTATTATTTGTTTACTAAACTTGAAAAATTCCTAGTTAAGTTCTTAATGGGCACGATTTTCCTTGGCTGCATAATTTAGGTCTTCATCAACAAAACCTGTGAAAGAAAGGAGGAACATTAAATGTAAATGTGATAAGGAATAAGCAAACCAGTAAGCAAACAATATTGAATTCCTGTTAGTATTATGGAATAATGCTTTCTGTCTTAAAATTTTTCTTTTGAAAACAGTTAAATTGATACCAGGCTGTTTATATGGCTTTCAAGGTGCTCTAAGTGACCAGATGCTCAGAGCAAATACCCTTTTAGCATCTGTGCCTAGAGGGCAATCCATGTGTCCTCTCTAGCCCGAGTCCAGCTTGTCCTAAGTCTCACTGCCTCCCCTTCTGAGTGTCTTCAGATGCAAGTGCCCCTCCTGTGACCACTCCCACTCCCATCTCAGCCACCCCATTTCCCCTCAATGCCAGGAGCTTCCCCACTGGGGTCCCCATAGTCTGGTCTCTAGGCTGCAGTTTAAGTGGTCCTTTCAATGCCTGAGTCAAAGTGTTTCATTTCTCATAGGTCCCACTCTCTTATCAACTCTAGGGTGCCCATGATCTGGTCTTCCTCTCCCTGGCAGGCAACCCAAGCTGGACTTGGACTAGAAATTCCTAAGATCCTCTCCAGCTCTGAGACCAGGATGAACCTGAACACTCACTCACCTTCCCTCTCTGTACCCAGCCACTCAAGCAAACTGAGAGAGGGTTTGAGGGTGGTGAGTCCACAGATGGTGGTATAAATGTCCCCTAAGGAACTGGCAGCTCCACAGACCACCATGCTGTGGTGAATTGAACAGAGCTTTATTTTGCCTTCATGGTAACCATCAGCATCACAGGTTCCATTTGGGAAATTCCTTTGCTCCTCTAGATGAGTCTTGGTGGGACTGTAAATGAAAATACTCTGTTCTCAAAGGGACCTGGGGCTTCCAGTCAAGATGGTGAAGTAAATAAATGTTGAGCTTGCCTCCTCTCACGACCACAACAAAATTAAAACTATACTACAGAATAGCCATCATTGGGAGTAGCCTGAAATCTAGCTGAACAGAAGTCCAACAACTAGGGACATATAGAAGAGGCCACCTTGAGACTGGCAGGCAGAGTGGAGACACAGAACAGGCTGGTCTCATACCCATGTGTGGTGGTTGAAAATTGGGAGGGATATCTCGACTGTGGAGGTTCCTCCAGAAGAGCGAGTGGTTCCAGCTCCACACTAGGCTCCCCAGTCCAGGGTTCTAGAGCCGGGAAGAGAAGTCTCCCCAAATTCTGGCTGTAAAACCCAGCAGAAATTGTGGCTAAGTGAGATGGAGGGCAGCTGGAGTCACAGACATTCCTTCTAAGGGGCCGGTGCATGGATATACTCATTGATGGACTCATTCACTCTGAGCTTCAGCGCTGGGGCAGCAGCTTGAAAGGTGCCAGGGACATATGGGTAGGAACTAAGTTATCTGGCTTTCAGGGCGAGGGTTGGAGGGGCAGCTTTCTCTCAGACAGAAGTGCCGGCAGAATCCATTGTTCCTTACTTGAGCCCTGCCTACTTCCAAATGTAGACACAGCAGCCAATTTATCTGGGTCTCCATCAACCTGGCTAACACTGGCTGCCTTGCCCTAGTGATGCCCTGAAATTCCACCCCACCCAACTTTCCAGTCCACCAAAGCCTTTTCCAGTGGATTTCTCACACAAATGGCCTGTCTTGGCCCATGCTTCAGACTTTCCTAAAATATCTCAAAGGTTCACATAACCCAAACAAAAGCATCTGGACTCGGTGTGCCTTGTACCTTTTGCTGAGCAGCCCCAAGACCAGCACTAGTGGCAGCCAGCTTTGGTTTATGGCTTGGCTTCTCGAGGCACCTCTAAGGCCAGTGCTGGTGGTAGCCATCTGCAGATTGCTTGGTGACTCTTGCAAGGTGGCCCAGCACATGGTATGGTCTTCAGCTGAACTTGGCTTTCAGCGAGACCCCTCCCAAAAGGCCCTGGGGCTGGCACACCTGGTGGCTGGTTTCCAAGTGAGCCAGAGCACCACTGGAGCTGCATCCAACGACAACACACCAACAGGGCAGACTGAGCAGGCACAAGAGACCTGCTAAAGTGAATCCTGCTCTATAGCCCTTCACTGGCCAGTCCTCATAACCAATCAGCCCAGAGTCAGTCCCTCTCACTGACATGCAAACAGAAACCAAGTCTCAACTACAATAGGAGGGATCACACAACCCATACAAGGGCCATACCTGGAACACCTGGCTCAGGTGACCAGGGAAGAATGTGCCACTGAGCCCCATAGGACACATACTACATAAAGCCACTCTACTAACCCCAGGAGACATAGAAGCCCTACCTAATACATAGAAAAAAAAACAGGGAGGCAATCCAAATGGGGAGACAAAGAAACATGTCTCAAATGAAAGAACAAAACAAAGCTCCAGAAAAAGAACTAAAAATGGAGATAAAAAATCAACCAGATGCAGAGTTCAAGGTTATAAAGATGCCCAATGAACTTAAGGTGAAGAGTAGATGAACTCAGTGAGAACTTTAACAGAGATAGGAAACAAAAATGGAGGTATAAAACATAAAAAAGAACCATTCAGAAATGAAGAATACAATAACTGAAATGAAGAATACATTAGAGGGAATTAACAGTAAACTAGATGAAGCAGAGGACTGAATCAGTGATTTAGAAGAGAAAGTAGACCAGAACACCAAATAAGAAGAGAGAGAGTTTTTTAGAGAGAGAGAGAAGAGGATAGTTTAAGGGACCTCTGAGATAACATCAAACATAACAACATTCACATTATAGGGGTACCAGAAGGAGAAGAGAGAGAGCAAGAAGTTGAAAACCTATTTGAAGAAATAATGATGGAAAACTTCCCTAACCTGGTGAAGGAAATAGACACACAACCCCAGGAAGTTCGGAGAGTCTCAAACAAGATGAACCCAAACAGACCCACACAAAGACACATCATACTTAAAATGTCAAAGATTAAAGACAAAAAATCTCAAAAGCAGCAAAATAAAAGCAGTTAGTTACCTACAAGGGAGCTCCCATAGAGTGTCAGCTGATTTCTCAACAGAAACTTTGCAGACCAGAAGAGATTGACACAAAATATTCAAAGCAATGAAAAGCAAGAACCTACAACCAAGACTACTCTACCCAGTAAAGCTGTCATTTAGAATCGAAAGACAGATAAAAAGATTTCCACGCAAGAAAAAGCTAAAAGAGTTCATCAACACCAAGCCAGTATCACAGAAAATGTTGGAGAAACAAGAAGAAGGAGGAGGAGGAAAAAGAGAAGGGGAAGAGGAAGAGGAAGAGGAAGAAAAAGATGGAGAAGAAAGATTAAAAATATGCATAATGAAATGGTGATAATTACATATCTTATTAATAATTAGTTTAAATGTAAATGGATTAAATGCTCCAATCAAAAGACATGGGTGACTGAATGGATAAAAACACAAGACCCTTACACATACTGCCTATAAGAGACTTACTTCAGATCAAAAGACACACAGACTAAAAGTAAAAGGATGGAAAGATATATTTTACAAAAATGGAAATATAAAAAGCTGGGATAGCAATACTTATAGAAGACAAAATAGACTTTAAAACAAAGGCTGTCAAGAGACAAAGGAGAATCCAGTAATCCCTCTTCTAGGTATTTATCTGAAGAAACCCAAAACCTTACTTTGAAAGGACATGTGAATTTATATGTTCAGTTCAGCATTATTTGCAATAGCCAAGATAGAGAGGCAACCTGGTTGAATGGATAAAGAATTGGTACATATATACAATGAAATATTACTCAGCCATAAAAAGGAATGAAATTTTGCCATCTGCAACAACGTGGTTGGACCTAAAAGATAGTGTGCCAAGTGGAGTAAGTCAGACAGAGAAAGACAAATGTTATATGATTTCACTTACATGTAGAATCTAAAGAACAAAATAAAACGGAAACAAACTCATAGATACAGAGAACATTTTGATGGTTACCAGATAGGAAGGGGCTTAGGGAGAATGGGTGAAAAAGGGGAAGGGATTAAGAAGTAGAAACTGGTAATTACAAAATTGTCATGGGGATGTAAAGTATAACATGAGGAATATAGTCAATAATATTGTAATAATTATGTATGGTGTCAGATGGGTATTAGATTTATCGGGTGATCACTTCATAAGTTATGTAAATGTCTAATCAGTATATTGTACACTTGAAACTAATATAATATTTTATATCAACTGTAATTGAAAAATAAAAAATTATTTAAAAAATAAACAAATAAAAGGGATCTGAAGTCCAAACAAAAAATACTCTGCTCTCCCACTTCAAAGCCAATGGATTCTTCTAGCAGAGCAGTCAGTGGTGGGCATGTGTCATGACAGTGGTCTGTCCGGAATTTTGCCTCCTATGGACTAGTGTAAATACAGAATGAGGGGTAGGGGTCCATTCATTTGAATCGTTTTTGGTGGCCTGATTCCCATGAGGTTTCCAATCTTGATTCTCCCGCCTTCTGTGGATTGTCTGCCATTCTCCAAATTGGTTCCTTCCTCCTAACTCATGGGTGATGTTTTCTGTGCTTGTACAGGAGGCAAACACACTGCTCTCACAGGGCTGATAAGCACAGGCTGTGTGCTTCAGTACTCACAGCTCATGTGTAAATGGAAACAAGTCCATCTGATTTCACCTCTGGGAAGGACCCAGTGCAAGCCAAGAGGGGTACAGAGGGCGACTACTGAGCTAGTCTCCCAGAGACGCCCACTTGTGTGGCCCCTACTCCTGGGCAACCTGCTGCCTGCTCTCATATCAGCATGGTCAGGCCAGGTCTGGAGCGCGAGTGCTGTCACCCACTAGCTGTTTGAATTGTAAATTGGTTCACCTTTCCAAGTCTAAGCTTCTAATCTGTAAACCAAACACACAGACTTATATTTCTTCTGAGGAACAGGTTTGCTAGGCTGGAATGGCCACCTACTGAGCCCCAATTATTTACCCCCTTGTTTTCTTGGTACAGATCACCCATCTTCACCCTACCCACCCTGGCATTACTACTTGTTGAATGAGTCAGTGGGTTTACTGTAGACAATTCCTCCTCAAGTAGTTTTCTCCTCTCAGACCCCGTGAGTGATCAAAACTGTTACTGGCCAGGGAGCTTTGGTTCTAAACTAGCTGCATCCATCCTAGGCAGGAGGAAAAGCAACACTAAGTCACTTTATAAGGCACTGGGCCCCAACTTGCTCATTGAGAGAGCTGGGTGATTACTGCCTTTGGCTAAGCCTTTGCTGATGAAAAACAGACAAATAAGAGACATGATCTTGTAAGTATCTGAGTTTAACCAAATTTTGTTAACTCTCTCCAAATTTAAGCTGTAATGGTAATTCCATGAGCTGTATTTACACAGCTTGTCCTAAAATATTATGCAAATCTGGTCTTTCCTCATATGCGATTTCAGACAGAGTATACCTTTCAAATCCGTGGTTTTCATGTTCAAATTTAGATATTTCTGCTACTTTAAATATGAATAAGTGATTTACATATCATTAAACTGAACCTTTCTTGGTAATATAATTTTAATAAAGTTGCTGGGATCTCCCATCGGACAGAGAGTGTAATATGGCGAAGACCTGTGATTACCTGTTCAATCAGCTGCTGAACGGGGACTTGGGGGAGGGGAAGACCTAGTCTTGTTCCACTTCTCTGAGGACACCTTCAACTCCATTTTCATTTCCATCATAGGAATTGACTTAGAGGACCATAGAGCTCAATGGCAAGAGAATTAAACTACAGATATGGAACACAGCTGGCCAGGAATAGTGTCGACGGTCATAACAGCCTACTACGGGGGTGCAATGGGCATCACTCTGGTCTGTGACATCACCAATGAGAAGTCCTTTTACAAGAGCCAAACTGGATTCTGAACATTGAGGAGCATGCTTCTGTAGATGTCAAAAAGATGATACTTGGGAACAAGTGCGACATGAATAACGAGAGAGAAGTGTCCAAAGAACGGGGAGAAAGCTGGCCCTGGACTATGGAATTAAGTTCATGGAGACCAGCACCAAGGCCAACATCAATATGGAGAATGCATTTTTCACTCTCACCAGAAACATCAAAGCAAAATTACACAAAAAATGTTGAAAGGTAACAGCTCCCATGGGAGTAACCAGGGAGTCAAAATCATACCAGACCAGCAGAAGAAGACCAACTTTTTGGATGTGTTCTTCTGTGAGGAACACTGCCTTACTCTGAGCCTTGCTCAGCCAAGTGGACTGTGCCTGTCCTGAATGAGCACCTCACTCAGCTGGGGGCCTCCCCGCTCCAACACTCCTGCTGTGGCCACCAGGCTCCCGGCCACTGGGCCCACCGCCACCAGAACACAATTGAGAAATTGTTTATTTTAGTAACTGTCAGATCTTCTTCAACTTTGGAGATGGAATAAGTTATGAGTTTGTTATTTTTCCCATGGTAATTATTTGTGTAATTACCATGGACTGGGATTGATGGTAACTGTAAGTTGACCATCAATTTTCAGAGTGGCTGTACCATGCTATCTGTCACTATAGACTAGTTTGCATTTTTCCCTACCTTCTTCCGCTGGTAGCAAATGGACTGCTTTCTTTTTATTTTTGACTCCTTTTTGGTATCTTTCAAGATTTTTCTTTAAAGTTTTGGAGTTCTAACTATGATGGGTCTGGTTAGGAATTTACTATTATTATTAATTATTAATTATTATTATTATTATCATTTAACATTAGGTAGAATTTTTTCATCTAAGGACTCATGCCCTTCAATTTTAGAAAATCTCAGCTTCCATCTCTTCAATTATCACCTCTCCAGAATTCAGTTTTATAATGGTTAATTTTATTGACTTGACTGGCCATGGGTCTAATATAATTTTATTATTTCCTTCAGATATTTCTTTAAATGTATATCATATCTCTTAATTGTATTAGTTTTTCTCGTTTTTATTTCTTCATCTCTGCTGTCCTAGGAGATTTTCTAATTTTTTAATTTACTAAATCTTTTCCAATTTACTAAATCTCTCATTTGCTAGATACATCCTTTATTTAGTCCATATTCTGAGACTTTTAGTTATCAAGCTATCTGATTTTTTTCATACTGACCTATTCTTTTGCCATAATGGTATGTTTTTATTTTTAATGTTCTTATTTCATAGATACCATTCACTCCTTTATCAATTGTATATCTTTCTCAGGTTGCTCTGGAATTCCTATCCTAAGGTTTTGCATCTTGTGGTGAATGTGACTGACACACCTGTAATTGTGTGGTGGTATACAACCTGTGGGCTGTACACAGCAGACATGGGTCTTCTGACTATTTTTCATGACACTGTACTTTCCCATGTGTTTTGCAATTATTGTGTGTGAGCTTATCCTCTGTAGTAATTTTACTTCTTAGGTGCCCTGGGTTGTGGTTATCTCCTTGCAACACAATTTCATATTGACCCACAAGTACAAGGCTCCCAAGCAAACCATGAGTTAATGACCTGGCTCCAGGCTGCTGTGATGATGCTAAGTCAGTCACACTCACATGCATGCTGCTGATTTCCATCCAGGACCTTGGTGCAGAGGGATTCTAGCTCCTTCTACTAGGCCAGTCATGAGTCTGTTTGAGCCCTGAATATTTGATTCTCCTAGTCTCAACTGCTGCTCCTGTGTGACATGGGGCTCTACCTCTTCTCCTTCTTCAACCTCCAAAGGGAGATTATTTGAAAGTATAGAAAAAATGGGGGGAGATGTGAACCCATACATTTCAGGGTCAGATTTGCTAAAGATATCTTCTTTTAAAAATGTGTATCCCATTAAAAAAAAAAAAATATTTAAACATAACTAAATTTTAAAAAGTACTATTTTCCCAAACATGCTAACTTCCCAGCAAATAAAGCTTTGGCAGATTATTAAGTTTTGAAAGTGAACAGGGAGTGTTCATCACAGAATATGGAAGATGACAAGCAAAGACACTGAACATATTAGTTTCCAAATAAGTGTCTAAATTGTTTGAGTAAATTATTAACTTTTCCATATATTCAGTTTAAGATTTTCACAATTTGAAAAGTGTTAAAATCTTAAATTTTTTTATTGTTTTAGTTTTTATTTATGAGAGAAAAAGATGAAGCAAAAAAGAAATAGAGCTGGAATGAGCTGATTAAACTTGGAAAAGCTCATGAGACAAAACTTTTACAGCATACAGATGTGTATTCATAAAATCTGGGGCCTCTCAGTTGAGAATAACAGTTTTGTATCACAAGTCCTGAGAATCTGGCTTTCATCAATTGCCTCAATTCAATAAACATGTTTTGAGTCTGACTAAATGAGATGTTGTGTTTGCAATGGAGGTACAGAAATGCCTGCCATGCACTCCGAACTCACATGTGTCCACTTTTTTAAAAATATTTATGTATTTATTTATTTATGGTGACATTTCATTTTTTTTTTTTTTTAGGTGAAGTAACCCTTGGTTGACCTCACAGATTGCAAGGACCTTGTCAGTTTACAATCCCATATTTTTTATTTATTTATTTTATTTTATTTTTTATTTTTTAATTTTTTTTTTTACGCCTACAGCACCTGGTCTTCCTGGGTGGTCTCCCATCCAAGTACTAACCAGACCCGACACTGCTTAGCTTCTGAGCTCAGATG
>NW_006440618.1:186155-190789 GCF_000325575.1 Pteropus alecto | reverse complement strand
CTCCATACTGTTTTCCGTAGTGGCTGTACCAATTTTCAGTCCCACCAACAGTGTATGAGGGTTCCTTTTTCTCCATATCCTCTCCAGCATTTGTTATTACTTGTCCAGTTGATTATAGCTATTCTAACAGGTGTGAGATGGTATCTCATTGTGATTTTCATTTGCATTTCCCTAATAGCTAGCAATGTTGAAGATCTTTTCATATATTTGTTGGCCATTTGTATGTCTTCTAGGGAGAAGTGTCTGTACAAGACCTCTGCCCATTTTTTGACTGGATCATTTGTTTTTTGTTATTATGGAGTTGTATGAGTTCTTTGTATATTTTGGATATTAGACCCTTATCGGAGGCGTTGCTTGCATATATATCTTCCCATTTGGATGGTTGTTTTTAACTGGCTTCTCTTACTTCGAGGTCCACCTCAGATCTGGTGTCTCTTGCCTGGCTCAGGGCAAGGTGGCTAAGGTGTGGGGACATTTACATATATGATAAAAGCAGCATTAGAACTTACCTGTCACTTATTAGCTGTAATGGTGAGAAAATCATTTAATGTGTTTCAATTCTCCGCTTTAGGACAGACTCCTACCCCTGGGGTTGTGATGCTGTGGAGATTAAATGAGAGAAGGGTGTACCTGTTTTAGGTCGCAGGCAGGGCATGTTAGTAAATCTGCAAAGTGACCTTATTCCGCTTGGTCTTCTCCATTTTTCTCTAAAACAAACAACACAGACCTGCCCACTGACAGCTGGGGCCACTCTAGGTGAGCTGCAACAGTGGACTAAATCTTCATCCAGAGGAAAGTCCTAGAATTAATGCCGTAGCCAATACTCCAAAAGAGCTCTTTAAAATACTGAATTAACATTTTGTAAGAGTAGTTGGCAAGGCTTATGATTAAGTGCTGATTATTCCATTTATTAAGTAACAGACTTAGTAGAATATATATCATTAGTAACTTAATTACTAAACAAGTTGAAAGTTATTCATTCTAAATATAACTGGGCGTGCCAGCATTAATTCTTTTTTCCTGGACATGGGACGCCAGACACATTATGAACAGCGTCATGACAAGATGAACTATCACCTGGCAGGAAGGGAAATAAACAGAGCATTTCCTGGAAAGGTTTTAAGAAGCCAGAGTATAAATGGCTTGACTTTTTACGATGCTTATTAAGATGATAATCTCTCAAGATAACTCATGTTGAGTTTGAAAGAAGTGAAACAACTTAGAGAAAAGTGAGGGAAATTAGAAAAATTGCAATCATCTTTTCACTTTCACTTCTTTCATGCCACACCAAGTCAGAAAGGAGTTTCGGACCTACAAGAGGTAGTTAAAATCAGCCAACTCAAACATATTCTATACAAAACATAGAAGTGTAAAAGCTGCAAACATCTTTCCATCACTTCTCACCTAAAACCCTGGACATCAATAACTGTCTATTGTTAAACATCCTACTGACAGAAGTACCCTAAGAACATGGTTTCAGAGTTTCAATTTCAGAGCAATTTCATAGTCAGGTAAATACACAACCTAAACTCTCTTTAAACTAATTCCTCTTGATTTTCCCATTGTCATTGTCATTGAAACTCCTTCTGATAACTCTTGATGAACTTCAGGTCAGTTGTCATCACTACGGCTTCTTGCCATTCAGTTAACAAACTTTTCTTTTATCATAGAGTCTTACCTTTAATAATATTACTGATATTATTATTTTAACCATCCGCAAAGAGAAATATATGTAGAAAAACATATGTGTACCTATGTTTACACATGCATGTATACCTGTATATATGTATATACATAGAGAGACAGAGAGATAGAGATCAAATAAATAATTATGTAAAATTTCTTAGGAACTAAGATTTTCAACATAAATAAAGGAATATATCTTTATAATCAGACTTAAGTAAAACCTCTAAAAACATAACATTTGATTTGGAAAGGTGAGTATTAGCTCGTAATGTGATGGTAAACATACACATACATGCCACACAAAAAAAGCCTAGAATCAAGGGCAGGACAGTCACATGAGCACACACACACACTCGCCACCCTCAGTCCCCAGACTATGATCTCCAAATGCAATTTTTTCACTAAAAGGAACCTGGAGATCCTAGAGAAACAGCCATTCTAGGGCAGGTACAGCATACGATGATCCTGAGACATCATATTGTGGCCCAAAATAGAGACATTGTCGAAGACCAAGGAGCTGTGTCCAGGAGTCAAGCTGGAGGAGCTCCCACAAGTGAAGACAGGACAGCTGATGCATCCCTGACAATAAATGACTGAAAAGTACTGAAATAAAGGAGAAAGTCTTATGGGTTTTGTTGTAGGTTCTCAATTACTTTGAAACTTTATAAAGAGGAAGCATCATGTATTTATTCTGCTTTTCCTCTGTAAACTGTATTTCAGGTTAATCAAATAGTTATAAAAGAATTCTAGCTAATAAATGCAGAACAAAAAAAAAATGTCAAATTAGAAAAACCATCATTTTGCAACCACTAATTAAAAATGGATCTGGGCAATAAATGAATGCTAAAATCATGAAGCTGGTGGACAATACCACAGTCTACTACCGATCAATCTTAAATCCACTAAAGCTAGGGTAACAAGACATTAGGGGTGCAAGAGGAACTACCAGCACTGATTATGGAATACGCATGCTAAAAACTTCAAGTCTTAAAAAGTCTGTACATCCAAACAGCAGCCACCAGCTTACAGGAATTGTTTTAGAGATTGTTGAAACCAGACAGAGACTAACCTTGAAAATTCCCTGAGCAGACAAAACCAGTTTAGTTATACAAATGAAGCTTAAATAGCTTATTTTGCAAGACAAGTGAGGCTAACTTGACCTGGGTCACCTATTGCTTATGCTTCTGAAAATCATAACGAAACTTAAGTTGTTTCCCCAGTTTCTCCTCCATGTCTATGAGTCTGTTTCTGTTTTGTTTCATGTATTCATTTGTTTTGTTTTTTTAGATTCCACATATAAGTGAAACCATATGGTTTTTGTCCTTCTCTGCCTAACTTATTTCATAAAACAAAACAGAAACAGACTCATAGACATAGAGAACAAACTGATGATTGCCAGAGGTGAAGGGGGAGGAAAGATGAAAAAGGTAAATGAGAATAAAAAGAACAAATTTCCAGGTACAAAATAAATAAGTCACAGGATGCAATGTACAGCATAGGGAACATAGTCAATAGTATCATAATAACCTTGTACGGTGACAGATGGTGACTAGACTTTCAGAAGTGATCACTTCAGTAGGTACAGAAATGTTGAATAACTATGTTGTACATCTGAAACTATTATAATACTATATATTAACATTTTAATAAAAAATAAAATAATAAAAAAATTGTTCCTCCAAATTAGTATGAGGTAACTACTAACCAATTCTTCACTTAAGAAAACTTTAATATTGAGATCAACCACTGTGAAGAATAAACAGTTGCTGTCTCCACACTATATAATCTGCTTTATAATAGATACTAGAGCACTGAACTGCATTCCAAATTTTGATTTGTGTGCTTTCAGTTTGCAAACTGTCTTTTTGGTGTGTGCACAATAAATTTTTACTAATTACTACTTCAGTGATTCATTGGTTTTACTTCTTTTTTTTTCTGAACTTTTGACAATCTTGAGGATGCAATTCAGCAAGATGGACTGTAGGGAAGAGACGGCTAGACATATGGTGTGAAAACAGAAAGAGAGAGGGGAACAGCACATATTGAAAGAGCTTATGATATTCTTCAGCCAAATGCACCATGTAGACCTTAGTTGGAGCCTATTTGAACAAAATGACGGTAAGAAGATATTTTTTGAGAAATGTTAAAACTGGGTATTCAGTGATATCAAATAATTATTGTTAATTTGGGGAAATATAATAAGGAAATTTGGTTAGGTTTTTAAAAAAGTATTTATCTTGTAGGTAGACATATGATATATAAAAGAGTGAAATATTGGGATTTGCTTTAAAATGCTCCAGAAAAACTTTGGGCAGCAGGGGGATTAGGGGTGGAGAACAGAGAAAACAAAATAGCATAACTCTGATAACACCTGAAGCTGGTAATACATACACAGGGATTCGTTATATGCTTCTTGTTACTTTTGCATAATTGTGGAAATCTCTATAACAGAACATTTGAAGAAAGAATCTACAATTGGATGTGACTCTCTCAGCCAATAAATAAGCAAATAAGAAAAAGAAAGGGAAAGAAGAGAGTGCGCCTGCACATGTAGAAAAAATGGTGCAGGGAGCTTCTGAATCCTCTCCTGAGGGCCAGCTGCCTTTTCCAGGCGTGTCCTCGAGTCTGCAGAAATAATACTGCCAGATGTGAGAGGGAGTTGGAAGGCTAGCAGTCTGACACATAACCTTTTTTCCTTCTGCCACCTTTGTCCAATCTTTGCATCAATAATTTAGGATTGGCTCCTTGCTTGTGTAACTGAGGTGTGTTTCTCACTGAGGAAGTCCATCGGAATAAACATAACATGACTCAAAAAGTTGATGAAAACGTATTTTACCTCACCTATTCTCACTTTCTCTTATTTCCTGGGGACATAGGATATTTGAGGGGAAATGGGAGGTAGGGGCTAGGAATATACAAACATAGATACTAGACAACTGGTTATTCAG
>NW_006440618.1:182350-186120 GCF_000325575.1 Pteropus alecto | reverse complement strand
TATAACTCCTAGAAATGTCTGGGGAATCACAGAATTTTTTGAGAGCTTTTTATTCCCAGTAGTGGCTTAAGTATCACTCCCATTCTAAATTCTATTGGAAAACTGTGGTCACTAAAGGAATAGACTAACCTGAGAAGACTCCTTCTAGATGATGATGATGATGATTGAGAACTTTCAAGATCTACAATCTTAGCAATTTTCAAATACTACCTAATACAGTACAGACATTCCCCAACTTGTGATGTTCAACTTATGATTTTTTGACTATGAGGCTACAAAAGCAATACGCATCCAGTAGAAACCGTACTTCCAATTTTGAACTTGGATCTTTTCACAAGCTAGCAATATGCGGTATTTCTTGTAATGCTGGGCAGTGGCAGCAAGATAATTTTGACCAAATGTAGGCTAATGTAAGTGTTTTGAGCATGTTTATAGTAGGCTAGACTAAACTATGATGTTCGGTAGGTTAGGTGTATTAAATGCATTTTCAACGTACAGTATTTTCAATTTATGTTGGGTATATCAAGATTTAATCCAATTTTAAGTCAAGGAGCATCTATATTCTTAACTATAGTCACCATGCTTGTGGTCCAAGGAAAACACTTTGAGAACCACAGACCCCTTGAAGGTCTGTGTTTCATGGATCTTTCGTTTTACATAATATCTATCACATTGACTCAGAAAGAGCTGTTCTACTATCTTTCTTAGTATATAATTAGCACATTACATCTATGTGACTTATTTATTTTGTAACTAGAAATTGTACCTTCTGACCACCTTCACCCATTCCACCACATTTCTCTGTTTCTATGAATTTGATTTTTGTTTTGTTGTTATTGTTTTAGATCCCACATATAAGTGAGATCATATAGTATTTGTCTTTCTCTATTTGACTTATTTCACTTAGCATAATGCCAAAGTCCATCGATGCTGCAAATGGCAAAATTGCCTTCTTTTTTGTGGCTGAGTAATATTTTGTAGAATATTTATATACCACATTTTTATTATCCATTCATCCATCAAAGTCACTTAGGTTGTTTTTACATCGTGACAATTGTAAATGATGCTGCAATGGACATGGGGATTCATATAACTTTTTGAGTTAGTATTTTCATTGTCTTTAGATAAATATCCAGAAATAGAATTTCTGGATCATATGATAGTTCTATCTTTAATTTTTTGAGGAACTTCCATACTGTTTTCCATAGTGACTGCACCAATTTATATTACCCTACTAATTCATTTTGAACAAACACTTACTGTGTACCAGGCACTGTTTTGAGGACTTGACCCTCTGAAGCAGTTGTTATTATTTTGGTGTCCATCCTACAGAGGAAGAAACTAAGTACCTGAGTCCACACAAGCATTGAGGGCACAGCTGGGACTCAAAGTCAGGCAGCCCCTTGCCAACTGCCCTTTGCACAATTGTCTCTGCTTGTTACTTTAACTTCTGTGTCTGACATTTCTTATCTGGGCTTTAATTCTGTTGGTCTTCCCATTAGTAATGAACAAAACACACTCAACCTATTAATCACTAGAACTATGCTATGGTAAAAAAAATTTCTTCCTTGTATAATCATTGAAATAATTAATCTAACAACTTGATACTTATAATGACATTAAAAATCACCCAAATTTACATTGTTCCCCCTTTACTTTATCCACTGATGAAGCAGGCTGTTGTATGAACTTACGGTGCACTCTTTTTCACTCCTTTCGGTTTCTTTATTGTAGTTTTGATTCTTCTTTCAAACAGTAATATGTGACATTTTCTATGACACACCTTTGAAGTCCAGAAATTATATACTAAGAAAGCTAATAGAACAACTCTTTCTGAGTCAATGTGATAGATATTATGTAAAATGAAAGATCCATGAAACACAGACCTTCAAGGGGTCTGTAGTTCTCAAAGTGTTTTCCTCGGACCACTAGCAGTAGCATCAACTGGGAGCATGACAGAAGGTCTTGGGCCCCAGAAAATTTGGGGGAGAGGCCCGGCAGTCTGTTTTAATAAGTTCTTTAGGTGATTTTGATGCAAACTAAAGTTTGAGAATCCTGCTCTAGAAGCATAAAAAAATTTTGTCAAGGGATTCTTCATTTGGAAGATTTCAAAACATGTTAAAAAAACAATTTTCCAATTTTTAAGTGTGTTGTAAATTCTCACACTGACACAAAATTACCTATCACAGCAAAAATGCTCTCATCAAAGCACTTTTCTTTCAAAAAGAAGATTATCTATTTTTTATTATTAATACCTGAAATTTACCTTGAAGGAGTAGGTTATGCCTGATCATTTTTTGAAAATATCTTCCAGGTAACAAACTACTCAGAGACACTTCTGGTTATTGAAAAGTTTAGCAACATTGGAACATTTTGTTGCAATGTCTAAGCTAAAAACCTCGTTTAAATATTTTATTTTGAGATAATCTACAAATTACCGTGAATACAAAAGACTTTCCTGGTTATTTCCCATATTATTACAATGATTCTCAATGAAAAGATTCTCAGCTTAATAATAGAACTTATAAATTCACTTAATTGGGCCTAGGCAAATTTTAATGAGTTTCAATGAGCTAAGAGCAAATAAATAAGAGCTGGAGCCACTCTCACTGTGGAACTTCTACTTACTTCTCAGGACACCTCTTCTGCTTCATTGTGGCAAAGTTGCACACAGACACTCATTCCAAATGGAAGAGCTGATATTCACATAGGACTTTGGAAACCAGTGTTCTACATAAACAGGTTAGGGGTTACCGATAGTTCAACAACTCTGCTCTTCATCTTTTTTCTTTTCTTGTAAAGTTTTATTCATATAGGTCTTATTCATTTCTTTATAAGCACATTTATAGATATTTCTAATTGGGCTGTTATTGTATATAGGAAAATTTTTAAAGTAGATATTGTTTGCAAATATGGACATCATCGATTCTGTATATAGAGAGGCTCTACCTCTTAATATCTGAGTGCCTTGGGCAAATTATTAACTTCTTTGTGCCTCAGTTTCTTCATCAGTAGAATTGAGATGATAATAACAATGTCTGCCTCATAGAATTGTTATGAGAATGAAACAAGTACATATATAAGAAATATTCAGCCCAGTGCCTGGCATGCAATGATGATGCACTCCATTCACTAATAACTTATTAAGACTTTTATATTTATAAGTGGGATCGGTCTGTAGTTCCCTTGATCATATGTGACACCTTCTTTTGCTCTCTGTATTTCTGATAGGTGAGTAGTCGGATCTAGGGACTTAAATGGATTCTAGCTCAATTATTTGGGCAGGTGTATCTCACAGCTACTGTGTTCCTCCATTGAAAGGCCCATTATATGTAGTTATCTTTCTTTTGTGATGTAAGCTGCCATTGATGCTCCTACTTAAATCCATTAATTCATTAGGGTTGCAAAATAGTGATATTCTAAGTGTATCAGCTGTTATCTTCATTTATTGGCTGGAATATTAGCTTCTCGCCTACTTCGAGTTACAAAGAGAAGGCAAGATAAGAGCTTGAAAGCCTAATTTTTTTCCCTCTTTAGCATCTTCAAGAGGTGACCAATGGGTTTTTAAAAAATTTCTTTTCTCTTTTTTTTGGAAGGGATGTGTGTGTTTAGTATTATTTGGTATTATTATGTATTCAGTATTATTAAGAACCAATGTATTTAAATATATTTGACATACTTTAATCCATAGCGTTATTGATGATTATATTTTTTCATCTTTGGTCAGTGAGAGCATCTTAAAGTTGGCTTCTGAGTCCTATACAACCTCG
>NW_006440618.1:165131-182293 GCF_000325575.1 Pteropus alecto | reverse complement strand
GAATCAGCCTTCTATTCAAGGAGTCTTGGTTCACTGAAGTAGGAAATAGTAATAGAGACCACAGTTTGGGGATTAGGAAAGCTCCTTGCTTTTCGGTTGGTTATTGTTTCTAGATTTATCAGTGAACAGAACTAGAATAAAGTTTAGTTATTTTTGTTTCTTAAGAAGAAATACATCATGAGCTTATATTTATAATTCAAATCAGAGCAATAAGGTTTTCATTTAACTTCTATCTTATATCTGTATCTCTTTTCTTCCATGGTGAAAAATCTTCCATCATCTAGTAATTCAGAACAACACTGGAAAATGGTGGACATCCTTTTCTTATTTCTATCTTATTGGTAAACTTTCAGTTTTCCTCATTAAATATAGTATTGTATTTTCATTAGTTATTAAGAAAATATTCTTTCCATTTCTTATTGGAAGAGTTTATGAAATAGATTTTGGAATTTTATCAAATTTATCAAATTTCATTACAATATCTATGGCAATAATCACAATTTTCCAATTTTAACTATTTAAATGATTAATTTTACCAATAGAGTTTTTAATATTGAGCCATCTTATATTTTAGTTATGAAAACAATTAATTATGATATAAAGTGCTGCTGGATTCTATTTGCTAATATTTTACTTTGGATTTCTGCATTAATAATTATACTTGAGATTGCCTATAATACAATTTCTTTGTGCTATCCACTTCAGATTTTGGTATCAGAATTATGCTGACTATATAAAACTTTTTTCAAAAATTATGGTAAAATACACATAATGTAAATTTTACCATCTTAACCATTTTTAAGTGTACAGTTCAGTGCTGTTAGGAATAATCAATCCCCAGAATTTTTTCATTTAACAAAACTGAAACTCTATACGCATGAAACAATTTCTTTGTGCATATATATTGGCTTTTGTTTTGTGATTCCACCCTGACTATATAAAACTTTTTTCAAAAATTATGGTAAAATACACATAATGTAAATTTTACCATCTTAACCATTTTTAAGTGTACAGTTTAGTGCTGTTAGGAATATTCACATTGTCATGCAACCAATCTTCAGAACATTTTTCATCTCGCAAAATTGAAAATCTGTAACTATTAAACAATTCTCATTCTTCCTTCTCCCAACTACTGGCTCTCACTATTCTACTTACTGTCTTTATGAGTGTGACTACTCTAGGTACCTCATATAGGTGAAATCATACAGTATTTGTCTTTTTTGTATCTGGCTTATTTCTTTTAGCATAATGTTTTCAAGTTCATCTATGTTGTAGCATATGTCAGAATCTCCTCCCTTTTTAAGGCTAAATAATATTTTAGTGTGTGTGTGTGTGTGTGTGTGTGTGTGTATACAGTGTTTTGTTTATCCTTTCATCCAAGAAGGGATATTTGGATTGCTTTCACCTTTTGGATATAGTGAATAATGCTACTATCAACATGGGTATACAAATATCTCTTCAAGACCCTGCTTTTAATTATTGTGTGTGTGAGTGTGTGTGTTTGTAATCTCCAGATTTGTTGTATCATATGGTAATTCTGTGTTTAACGCTCTGAGGAATCACCATATTATTTTCCATAGCAGTTGCACAATTTTACATTCCCATCAACAAACAGTGCACAAGGGATCCAATTTCTCCACATCCTTGCCAACACTTAGCATGTTGTTTTTTTTGATAGTAGCCATCTTAGTGGGTTTGAGGCAGTATCTCATGTGATTTTGATTTGCATTTCCCTAATGATTAGCGATGTTGACCATCTTTTTATATGCTTATTGGTTATTTGCATACTTTCTTTGGAAAAATGTCTATTTGAGTCCTTTGCTTATTATTAATCAGATTGTGGTTTTGTTGTTGTTGAATTGTAGGAGTTCTTTATATATCCTGAATATTAACTCCTTATCAGATATAAAATTTGTAAATATTTTTTTCTCATTTCATAAGTTGCCTTTTTCCTTTGTTGATTTTATTTTTTGAGGTACAGAAGTTTTTAATTTTAATGTAGTAAATTTACCAATATTTTTGTTGCCTGTATTTTCAATGTCCAAAAAATCATTGCCAAATCTAATGTCATGAAGTTTTTTCCTATGTTTTCTTCTAAGAGTTTAATAGTTTTAGCTCTTAGGTTTAAGTCTTTGATCCATTTTGAGTTTTTGTATATGGCATAGTGTAAGGGTCCAACTTCATTGTTTTGCATATGAATATCTAATTTTGCTAACACCTGTTTGAGATTTTTTATAGGAGTAAGTTTGTACCATTATCACTTAACGAAATGGCAAATGTCTTTGATCTCAGCTCTGTCATCTTATTTTATGTAAAACTTTCTTGTGTACTGCTTCTTTTTAAAAAAATTATCTTATATGGCTTATATTTTCTCTTGTCTGCATTAAATGCATTTATTTATAACGTTTTTTGATAATATATAAAGTTTGCCATTTCTTCTTAATTATAGATTTACCTTTATAACAATTATTTTGTATAATTACTAAATTTGTTTGTTTAGATAGTATCTAAATAACATAGATTTGTTTGTATGAATAATGAGGCAATTGGTATACTTATTGCCTCCCACCCTCCTTCATCAGTCTTCCTTCTTTCTATTACCCATTTTCCTTAATTATATAATGATTCCTAGTTTTTTGACTTTATTTTATACCTATTGATAAAATTATATTTACATTATTGCTTGAATTATCAACTTTGAAAATATCTTTATGCCACCTACTATAAACAATGGTAATATAGTAAATCTAAACAACTTTTCATATTCTCTACAATTCTACCTTCAAGGTTTTGATATTTATGTTGTTATTTTTATACTATCATGTTTTTAACATTGATATTTTGTTGTAAAACTTTAATTCTACATGCAAATGTATTTAGCGCTTATGGTCAATCCTTTTGCTACAATTTCTCTGTTAGAATTTAATCACTTTTAAAATTTTTTTAAATTTTCAATTATAGTTGACATACAATATTATATTAGTTTCAGGCATACAACATAGTAGAATTTAACATCTTAAAGCTCATTCCCCTAGCAGGTTATTTTTAAAAGGCTCATGAAGAACCATGTCCCTCGAGTTATTTTATGCTTGAGAATGTTTGTTACCTATGCACTTGGACTACTAATACTGACTGTAACATTCTTGGGTTATGCTTTCTTCCCTGAGTTCTTTGTAAGCACAGCTTCACACTTTCCTAGTGTGGAATGCTCATATACTAGTTGTAGTAAAACTCACACCTAGGAAAACGGACCTCCAAAGATATTATGGTCCACATTTAATAAAGATTTATTTCCTCTCACAAAATACTATGAAAGGGATGTTTCTGGTTCACACTGAAGCACTATTCTATGTGATAATTCAGTGACTTAGGCTTCTTTCATAATGTGGATCCACCCGTCTCTGGGGCCAAGTTTTCCCAGCATCTAGCTGAAAGAAGGAGAGGGGCAAAGCTGCTTCTTTAAAAACTTAGGCTCAAATAGCACATGTCATTCTTACTAACTTACTGTAGGTCAGATTTAGACAATGATCCCCCTATCTCCACAGGGTAATAGAAAAAGCTGAAATGCTGTGTGCCCAGGAAGAAGAGAAAATGAGATTTTCTCGAATATTTGGTAGGCTCAGCCACAGTGGGTGAGAAGTCTGAATCAAGTCTTACTATTTTACTCTTTTTAAGACAGTCGAATATTTTTAGTAGATGTCCAAATTATTGTTTCTTTATTTTTGAAGTCTAAATACCAGGGTATGGCTCCATAATGATTTTCTATATCATTTCCCCCCAAAAAATGATATTTTTAAAAAAATCTGCAGATTTGATACTTCTTTTATTTTATGGGAAAAAATGGAATCATAGTTTTAAATACTTATATGCTACTTTTGTTTTGTTCTATTCTTTAGGTATGCATATTCAATTTCCTGTAACAAATACACTTGAGAGATTTGTTGTCACAAGGTCACA
This sequence comes from Pteropus alecto, assembly GCF_000325575.1. Classification (NCBI taxonomy): domain Eukaryota; kingdom Metazoa; phylum Chordata; class Mammalia; order Chiroptera; family Pteropodidae; genus Pteropus; species Pteropus alecto. The sequence continues at coordinate 178,336 of NW_006440618.1, read as the reverse complement.
TTCCTGCAGATTCTGAAAGTATTTGTAGCTTTCAGTTGAGTAAGTCTGGCTTTTCAACTTTCAGGTTGCACCTTATGAATGGGTCATGACATGCATCTAGTGGGTTGTGACCTACTTAATTCATTTCCATAGTTGTATAAAAAATTACCACAAACTTAGCAGCTTAAAACAATACGCTTTTGTTATCTCACAGTTTCTGTGGATCAGAAGTCTGAGCACAGTCTAGCTGGGTCCTCTGCTTGGGATCTCGCAGACTGCAGTCCAGGTGTCGGCCAGGGCCCCAGTCTCATGTGGGAGCCCAGCAGAAGAAGCACATTCATTTCTATGCTCACTAAAGTGGTTGATGCGGTTGACTTCCTTGTGGTTGAATGGTCAAGGGTCCTGCTATGCACTGGCTGTTGGCTAAAGACTGCCCTTGGATCCTAGAGGCCCTTCACAGTCCCTGCCCTATGGCTTTCCTCAATAAGGCCATTTATTTCATCAATCCAGCAAGAAGACACTCTCACTCTAGTCAGAAAAACAGAAGTTATACAGAATGTAATATAATCATGAGAGTGGCATATGATCGATCATCTTTGCCATACTCCATTGGTCAGAAATGACTTTTGACATTGACAAGGCAGTGTTCTACTTTCAGTCAAGGGGAGGGGATTTTGAAGAGATGTAAACATCAGGAGGTTAAAATCATAGGGGATCATCTTTGGGTCTTATCACCACAGTTGCATTTAAAAAATAAGGTAGAATAGAATTAGAAAATATCAGAATATATATATGTAATTTTAAGTGAAAATTTTGTTAGTACATGTTTGCATATGTGTGTGTAATAAAAAATGTATTCCTTAATGATGGTCCAGAACAAAACGGGATGAAAGCCACTGCCCTAGGAGATTTTCTTGCAAACACTGAAGATAAGACTGTAATTAGACTGTGCATAAGCCCAGTATGTACTGGCTTGTCCTCTGTTCATTGCGCTCCCATGGCAACCAGAAAGAAAAATGTTCTCCCACTCATTCTTCATTTCTGCTGTTCTTCATAGTAGCCATCACAAGACTTGAATTGTCAAAAAAACTTACATCAGTATAACTATTCTCTCTAAGGTTTTCTCATCAAATACTTCTGTGAAACTCAACAATCCTTGCTGGTTGACATAGTCCAGGGAGCGCTGGCTTTTGACCCATTTTCTGCTACTTGACCTGCATGTGAGGCCTGGTCATTGTCATGTTCTCATGGCTTCTGAATGCCCCTGCTTTCAGCTACCTCACTTTAAGTGTATTGAAGTTTGACATTAGAGGTGTTCTCTTATTTTATTTAAGCTGGCATTTCCATTTCTGTTCTTAATTTGCTTGCCATTTTCTTAAGGTTTAAGAGAATAGAAGAGTCTGAGAAGTTTCTACTTTGCCATCTTGTTTACCTGAGGTAACTCCAACCTCAGAAATGGGCTTCAGTGTCCTTCTACCACCCTGAAAGCTGCCTCCATCCACCTAGTGAGCAGTGAGGACTGGGCATGGCCACCCCTCTGTCCTTCAACCTCCCTGGGATGTGGCTACTTCAGGATGGGGCAGCTCAGCAGGGATGAGACTCCTCAGACTCCTATTTCTTCTGAAATTTGGCCAAATCATATGCCAGAGCCATTAATTGCTGTGGACTGATCCCTTGGGTTTGGGCGCACCTCTTTTTGCCTGCCTATGGAGACTTCGCCTCCATCTTCTTTGGCTCTTGTGGTTTACCCCTCCTGGGAAGGAGCTGGAATGTCATCCCTCCAGGTGTCTTTCCTCCTCCTCCATTGCTCCTTCTTCCAGGGAGCAGATAGTATCGATTTTTTTTTCTCTTCACTTTTGTTAGGTGTCTACTTATGCGTGAGAATTATTAGCTCTCTGTGAGTATAATAATTTTGTCTTTTCTCTACTTTTCTCCCAGCTTGAAGAAACAAAACAGTAAGCTTGCAGACTTCAGTTGCCCTGTCCTTCCCCTTCAGTAATAATGAGGGGCTTTTCCTCTCTCAGGTCTTTTTTTGTACCTTTCCCCTATTTACCTCCTTTTCTAAATAACATGTGATGGATGGGAAGAGGGATATTGATGAGAATCTTCAGGGTTTTTTCACTCACTTCTCCTCCCTTATCTGAGGAGTATTCTGAGGTTAGAAACTTTTCCAAACCAAGCCTGCTGTTCTGTTTCTTTCTCTGACCATCACTTTTCAGAGATGATGGCTGAGAATTCAGTTTCACCCTTCTCTTCTTTGGCTTCCTGATGATCACTATGTTTGTGTTTCTCATGGTCTTGTCATTGGTATTAGTAAAGGTGACTCAGTCACCTTTCCCTGCAAGTTCTAAATATTATTTTTAGATAATGTTTTCAAGAGGTTATTCTCTTTCTGCAAAGCACTGCAATCCCATCCTAGCCCATGAACAAGGTTCACTGTTCCACCCATATGCATAATTTAGATTAGCTGTGTGCCTAGCAGGACCATCTTTCAACTAGAGAAAGAGGCAAGAGGCAGTGTGGTTTCTTCTCCTTTCTCTGTTTTTCCATCTTCCTTGCCCTTTTCTTCAAAGGAAAACGAAGAAACTCAATTATGCAAATAAATGCAGCACAGAACAAGGCTGTAGCCAAATTCAGTTACCTTTCCTCAGAAGCAGTCCTGGGTAAGAACCTCCAGGAGAAAAGGAGCTGCAGTTATCCCTCCCTCAACACAGAGCTCCGGAATTACTTGGGCTACTTTTGTGGGCAGCTGTCTCTGCATCTTGCTGTCAAAATAAGGTCAGATTTTATTTGCTTCGTCAGATGACCCAGTGTTCACTTTAAAAATAGCAAGATGGTGTGACAGCCCCAGCCTTGCTGAGGGTCTTAGCAAGGAAGACCCCTGATTTTCACAAACCCACACTTCAAGAAAGAAATTGACAAAACAAGACAAGACCATGGTGCAGAGCTGTGCTGATGGAATGATAAGCACACAAACAGCTTTACTGGAACTGAGCTGCTGCTCTCTTAGTGGGGCTGAGGTGAACAGTAATACGCTGAACAACAATCAAATGTTTGTAATGGTGACAAGTGTGCAGGGCTGCTACAGGTGAGGAGATTGCCTAAGTTTTTATAATTATGCTAAGCTTTTCTTCAGTGTGCAAAATTTGGAAAAGTTAATAAGCACAGAGTTTCATCATGAAGCTGGTGTTGAATAGATCTGCTCCATGGCAAATCTTTACTTTGTGAGTTTGTAGGTTTCAGGAACATGAGGTGATGCTCTGAGACATTCAGCAATCAGATTCAGAAACAGGATTCTAATGAATGTTTTTACTAGTACCAATTCATTATTCACTCTGCAAATATTTTTTGGAATATAATAAATAAGTCACTGCTCAAGTAACAGATAATTATGCAGATGACAGGGGACCATATGGTAGTTACAAGATAGAATTAAAAATTTTAAAGGACAAAACACTCATATTCATGTATAGCAATTAACTACAGGACCAAGAACCATCTGCTGTGAGTCATTAGCCCCCTAGATGCTTATTCAATCTGAAATTTCACCTTGTTTCTTCTTGGTCCCATATTCCAAGCAGAGGAAACATCTTTTCCATAATTTTTTGATTACTTATTAATGTTACCATAATGTTTTTATTTTTAATTAAATACATTGCTGTATTTCTGCACTTGGCTTAAAGATAGTGTGGTGGGTGTTGATGTACTTTGGCTTGTTCTCAGGTTTTCTTCCTCTCAGTGTTAGTTTCTCTGTTGTGGCTTGCAGCCAAACCTCCCCAACCCCCACCCCCCATTTGTATTTTTCTAGCATCTCTTCAAGCAAGTCCTTTGGGAGGCAGCAGGTGATGGAAGAAGACTGTGTCATGTTAGGCACAGCTTTCTTTATATACCACACATAGGAGCATATCTCCCTAATGCCATATTGTTCTCCTCAGAGGAAAACTTCCCAGCAGAAAACACGAAGCCAAAGCAAAAAAGAATGTGGGAGGGGTGTCAAGCTATTACCTAATGCATCTGTACCACATAGGAATTCATCCTTATGGGTCATTCAGATAAGGAAAATAATCATGGATTTCTGTTTCGTTTTCGCTATATGGACTCAAAAAATATTTTTAAGGCACCACCTTCCTGTGATATTATAACAAATCATAACTGATAAACTTACATTTATATCTAAAGAAAGGGCTTGAGCTAATTTTCATGTTGGTCTAAGCTCTTGAGAAGGTCTGGGACCTCCTTGGTTAAGTGTAATTACAGAATGTGTCTATTTCCCACTGATTAATGAATGTTATTCTCATTTTCTCTTCTTGACAAATGATGGGGCTCTTTAGCTACTTTCCCCACAACAGCAGAGTTGAACAGTTGTGCTAGATGGCATGACCCAAGAGCCCAAAGCATCTGCTATCTAACCTTTTACAGAACAAGACTGTGGGCCCTGCCTTTAAGGGGTAAGTTGAGAATTTAAAATTCTGTTTCTGAATGACAACTCCAAGTCCAAGACTCATTACCTCCCAACATATTTTGAATTATTTTTATTACTATATCTAAATATTAAAGATTAATATCATTTGAATTGGGAGAAAACTTCCGAACCACCTAAGGCCTCACCCTTGTTTGCAGCTGAGGGAAATAAATCTTGGAGAGACTTTCATATGAGATTCCTGGCTCTGCCCCCACCACCACCACTCCCCTCTCTCCGCCCCATATTATCTTACTTACTTCTCATGCAGTCTAATTTCAAACATGCAAGAATTAGTCTCTCCACTGATTCCAAAAACTAAATTCAGAGCAACATTTCCAGCAGTGCATGTGGACTGGATGCCTGTCATCAATGGGAAAGCCCAACACATTCCAGCCTAGTAGGGCTTTGCCTCTGAAGTTCTCTCCACCATGTGTGACACTTCCTACTCAAGAGACACAAATGACAGTTAATGCTCTCCCATCCTGCTTCATTTTGACATTCACTATTTCTAATCAATAAGATTTTATTAATAATATTTTCCCCAAATTTTAGATGCTCAAGAGAAATAATTTTATTAAGTGGAGACTGTAATGTTTCTGTAGTGTAGTTTTAGAAATTAATGGACATTATTTTTTAGAGCAGTTTTAGGTGTACAGAAAACATGAGCAGAAAGTACAGAGAGTTTCCGTGTACTCCCTACATCCCACCCTCAGTCTTCCTTGTTTGTCAATACGGTGGTGTGGTATATTTTTTACAACTGATGAGCAAACATCGATACATTATTATTAGCTAAAGCCTATAGTTTACATTAGCATTCACCCCTTGTATTGTACATTTCAGGGGGTTTTGTCAAATGCATAATGTCATGTATCTACCATTATAGTATTACAGAATAGTATCACTGCCCTAAAAATCCTCTGTGCCCTACATCTTCACCCCTCTTTTCCCCCCAATGCCTTGCAACCGCTGATCTTTTTACTGTCTCTAAGTTGTGCCTTTTCCAGAATGTCATATAGTAGGAATCATATAGTATATAGCCATCTCAGATTGGCTACTTTCGCTTAGTAATATGCATTTAAGGTTCTTCCATGTTCTCCTAACAGTGTCTTTCACAGACTGGAAAGTGGTTTTTGTTTGTTTGTTTTGTTTTGTTTGGTTTGGTTTGGTTTGGTTTAGTTTTGTTTTTAATGAAGACTCCTTTACTAATTTTTCCTTTACGGATCATACTTTGGTGTTATATCTTAAAACTCATTGCCAAATTAAAAGTCACCTAGATTTTCTCCTGTCACCTTTTACAAGTTTTATAGTTTTGTGATTTACATTTAGATCTCTGATCCATTTTAAATTAATTTTTGTAAAGGGTATAAGATCTGTGTCTAGGTTCATTTTTTAACTTGTGGTTGTTCCGTTGTTCCAGTACTTTTTATTAAAAAGACTTTCCTTTTCCTTTCTCCACGGAATTGCCTTTGCTTTTGTCAAATGTCAGTAGAGTATATTTCTGTGGCTCTATTTCTGAGCTTTCCATTCTGTTACATTGATCTATTTGTCTATAATTTTATGAATACCTCATTGTCTTGATTACTGTAGCTTTATAGTAAGTCTTGGAGTTAGAGTAAAGTCAGTCTTCTGATTTTTTTCTTTTTCAGTATTGTTTTGGCTATGCTGGGTTTTTTTGCCTTTAGTATCAGTTAGTAGATATTAGGATTGCATTGAATCAGTAGATTAAGTTGGGAAGAACTAACATCTTTACAATATTGAGTCTTCTTATGCATAAACATGAATTATCTCTCCATTTATTTAGTTTTTCTTTGCTTTCTTTCATCAGATGCTTATAGTTTTTCTGCTGATGTTAATGGTGTTGTGGTTTTTCCAGTTTTATGTCCAGGTATAAGTGACAAATAAAAATTATATATATTTAAGGAGTACAGCTTGATGTTTTGATATATATATGCATTATGAAATAATCATCATAATCAAGCTAATTAATATATCTATAGCCTCACATAGTTACCATCTTCTATTCTTTTTTTAAGTGTTGTTGTGTTTTTAATTTTAAATTCCACTTGTTCATTGTTGGTATATAAAAAAGTTATTGACTTTTATATATTATCATTGTATTCTGCAACCTTGTAACCTTACTATAATCACTTAACGTTTCCAGGAGTTTGTTGTTGTGTCAGTTCTTTGGGACTTCCTGCGAAGACAATAATGTTATTCGTAAATAGAGACAGTTTCATTTCTTCTTTCCCAATCTGTATAGCTTTTTATTTCCTTTTCTTATCTTACTGTATATATTTTCAGACAATATATTTACTGAATATATTTTCAGAGCACTATATAATGACAAATACGATTACAGATAACAATGTGAATCCTTTAAGACAAGGTCTTTGTTATTTGAATATAAGTTCTAAAGACACTTTTAATACATTAGTCAAAAATCTTAAAAACAGGGAATTTCTTTGCGTTTATGTATCCCTACAGCCTACCACAGAGTCTGTATATGGTACTCAATGACTATTTCATGGGAATAAATGTAAGATGTAATTATAAGAACTATCCAGGATCCAAGCAGAAAATAGAATTCATATCAACTGGTTCAAATTGAGAGACTTTAACACAGTGGTTCTCAGCCATGGGTGCTCTTTAGAATCACCTGGAACCTTTCAAATTCCCCAGGCTGCAGGTGGGATCCAGGCTTCTCAGGAGATTCCAATTGCCAGCAAAGGCTGAAATCACTACATTAACGAAAGGACCACTTGAGGAGGTATAGGCAAAGCTAAGGAAACCAAAAAAGAGATGTTGAGACATTTACTTTATAAAAGAAGAAACTGAAGTTTTTGTGAAAAGAAGTAACTAGCTCAGGGTTATAAAGGTAGTAAGTGGCTGCATTGAGCCATTTAAGCCTGGGGATGCCTTATTCTCTACTCCACATAAAGTAAATTATTTTGCCTCCCCAAATGAGTTTTTCTCTGGAACAAAATGTCAAACTTGACTAAGCCTAAAGTTAAAAACACCTTCGAAGTAAGCACAAAATGCTTCTCCTTTTAAAAGCAGATCAAAATGGATTAAGGTCAAAGTTCTCTTTGTGTTCTCAAATGAATTATAGTCTAAAATAAAACCTGTCCAGTTTCTGTGAATAATATAAGACACATGATGCTTTCTCCTCTCCTCCTCATTTTGCAGATAAAATCACATCTGGACTTTCCTGGAAATAAATTAAATGGAAGCCAGAATGACAGATATTATATCTGCTAATGCGTGTTCTGGGAGAGAGGACCCATAGTGGCTGAGGGAATGGGTCAGGAGGATGGAAGAAGATGCTGCGCTTAGATCAAAGCAAAAAGCCAAAGATTTGAAAAGCTCGGTCGCTTCTAGCATTGCTGGAGATAATCAGTACACCCTAGCTTTACCTCTTAGCTAAGAACAATGCAAATATATTTTTAATTCATCTGCCACTTGGTAGATTATGAAACATCTAAAGCTTCTGAGACTACCAGATGCCTCTTAAAATAAAGTGGTCTTCTGGTTTTATGTAATGATGACAGCATTTGTTTTTAAAATCCTTTACATTTTTCAAAATTCCCTCCCATGTATTACCTAGCTCCCACATTCATTCCGTTTTATACATACTGCTCATACTGAAGCCTCTTCTCACTGCAGAAGGAAAGATAAAATTGGCAAGTTTCTTTGGGTGCCTATTAATGCATAATCTACTTAGGTTATCTGTCTAGATGTCAAAGGCATCTGAGTGTGTTTCCCCTATCATGCCTCAGCCAACTCCCTAGTGTAGAATACGAGAGTTAATGTGTGTATGTGTGTGTGTTGTTGTTTTGGAGTTTTATTGTTATTCTTCTTTTGTTCTGTAATGTAAAAACATTTTTAATGAGTTTGAATATTTGTACTTTTATGACCATAGACTTACAGCTCAGTCCTTAAACTCACTTTTATGACCATAGACTTACAGCTCAGTCCTTAAACTCTATACTCTCTATATTATGATGATATTTAAACATTATATTCATACTCATAAATAAAGTTCGTGTGTGATATTTTACATGGAAGATTTCAAAATGTACCTAAATTAGATGGATTGAGACAGTTTAGTATGTGGAAAATATTATGAAATTATCTATGATTAAAGACTACATCAGAGATATTTAAAATGTGTATTTAACTTTGGTCAATAAGTGGGCCAAAATTAAATGGCATATAATTATAAAAGGAATGGATTTCCTTTAAAACAGCCTCCATGCTGAAGATAAGAAAAACTGATTCTTTTTCAGTACCGCTCATTGGCGAAGGGATCATATTAAATATCTGCCTTCCTTGCCTCAAATTATTTATTAAGAACAAATATCCAGGTATTGACCTACTTTCTGTTATGATTATGAGTTCAAAAGGACTGAAGAAATGTGTGGAGACAGAAGGAAGAAGCGAAGGAAGAAAAGAAAGGAAAGGGAAGGGAAGGGAAGGAAAGGGAAGGAGAGGAAAGAAAGAATATGATGGTTAATATTATGTGTCAACTTGGCTGGGCCATGAGGTGCCTAGATATTTGGTCAAACATTACACTGGGTGTTTTGGATGAGATTAAGATTTAAATCAATAGACTAAAGCCACCCCAATGCAGGTGGGCCTCACCTAATCAGTTGAAAGCCTGACTAGAACAAAAAGACAGACTTCTCCTGAGTAAGAAGTAATTCTCCAGTAGACAGCCTTCAGACTGCTTTTGCACCAATGGCTGTCCTGGACCTCCAGCCCGCCAGCCCCCACTGCAGATTCTGGACTTGGCAGCCTCCATAATCACATGATCCAATTCCTTATAATACATCTCCTTCTTTCCATATACACATCCCACTGCTTCTGTTTCTCTGAAGAAACCTTACTAATACACACCCCCATTATTCTCCATTTGGAAAAAAACACATAAAGTTGTTCTGAGATACTTTGAAACAATGCTTTTATAAAAAGGAAGTGCCTCGTCCCAAAGACCAGCCATAAAAAGAAAAGTTTTAAAAACTGAATCAAGATATAAACACCTTCACCATTAAGAAGGACTTTAAGGTACTTAGCTGTCAACATACCTGCATCCCCCACTCTGCATCTTCACATTCCCAAAGGCCTTGCAGAGTTCCAAGAAGACCCCTTCAAAATAACCCTCTTCAAATGCAGTAGATATTTTCTGATATAATATCTAGGCCAGACGGCTGATGCTGTATGAGCCATGCACACCTTTGAGGTGAATATGGGAAGTTGGCAGCTCAGCTTCCCTGGTCACTGGCACTAACCTTTCCATACTAGGAATTCCTGCAGTTCAGGGCGGAGAGGCAGAAGAGGTAATGGTGGTAAGTTTCATAGCATGCATTACTTGCTTTTTACAAAACTATCAGTCCTTACAGACTCCTAAATTTTGTCCAAAATGTAGTTCTCATCCTTTTTTTTAATTTTTAAATAATAAAATTTTTTTAAAGAGTAGTTTTAGGTTCACACAGTGTGTTATAGCATCATCTGTTGCTGCCTCTAACCATTGGGGAGGAGGGTAAAGGATGGTAAAGAAAAAGCTGTTATCTCCTTAAAATAAATATTAATTAAGCATGATGTTCTACTAAACAGTAGGCACCTTTTAAGGCACTGCGGAAATAACTAAATAGCAAAATTCTTTATTTTCTGTACCCTATATTCTCATGTAATAATATAATAATATCGGGGATGATATCAAAGAAAAAATGAGCAGAATAAAGTACTAGAGACTGATGGGTGCTCTTTTTCTATCAGAGAGTCACGAAAGGCCTCTCTTCATTAGTTTATTTCTGAGGGCAGTGCAAGCATTGGGCAGTGAGTGAGTGAGGCCTGGGAGCCCCAGCGGGAAGCCAGGCATGCTCAAGAAGCACCGTGTCAGCCACAATGAGGCTTCAGCTTTATTCTAAGTGAGGTGAGAAGCTTGGGGCTTCCCCACCATCACCTCACTGCATATTCTGTACTTTACCTCTCTTTTCTTAGGTTTATGCTTGTCCTGGGACATGTGCCAACTAGGGTACCATATGGGATGGTAAGATAGAGCATAGGGTCTGGAGACCTGGGACTGGTGAGGCCACCATGCTGAGCAAAGCCTCTCACTCTCCTCCACATCCATCTTCTGTTTCAGGAAAATGCTTCTTTCCTTATTCCTGTTTCCCTCAAGGACTTTCTTCACCCCACCTCCTGAAACTCTCTCTCTAATTGTAAAAGATCTTTTTATGAACAATTAAATCCAGCCCCTTTTTTCCTGAATGACGGCGAAGGCTTAATTTTCTTATCCTCCAAGGAGGCGAGAAAAAAATATTTACATTCCAATTTTATGAAGCAGCAAAATCATCAGATTTCCGAGTTAGGGAGATCTGGATGCACACATTCAGCCTCACATTGGAGACTCTGAAATGAGAGGCACAGCCAGCATCTGAGAGAAGCCTCAGGCCAGAGTGCTACATCGGGTGGAGCATTTCAGGACACATCTGAACCCCAGCTTCACTGGTTCTGAAATGCCTGGAAGGATTTCCCAATGGTTCTATAAATGCTGAGATCCATGAACATTCATTCTCGAAACTGTTGCTACAGGTGATGCATAGAAGAGGGTACATTTGCCTGGACAACAGCTCATCCATCTGTAGAGAAAAAAAGAAAGCTCAGCCACAAGAGGACAATGTGGAAACTACCTATGTGTCCCTTGACTGATGAATAGATAAAGTACATAAGGTATATACAGTGAAACATTATGCAACCTTTAAAAAGAAGGCAATCCTGACACATGCTACAGCATGGATGAACCCAAGTGCATTATTCTATGTGAAGTTAGCCAGTCACAGAATGATAAATACTGTATGATTCCACTTATATAAGGTCCCTGGAGTAGTCAAATTCATAGAAGCAGAAAGTACAGTGGTAGGTGCCAGGTGCTGGGGCAGGGGGAAACAGGAGCTGTTGTTCCATGGGTATAGAGTTTCAGTTATGCAGAATGAATAAATTTTAGAGAACTGCTGTACAATACTGTGCCTACAGATAATGATACTATATTATGCACTTAACATTTGTTAAGAGCATAGATCTCATCTTAAGTGTTCTTATCACAATAAAATAAAAAAAATTTAAATAAATAAAGTTGATTGTATAAATAATAAAAATAAAAATAAAAGCAAGAGCTCAGCCATGACAGTTGCCCCAAGAGATGGGAGAACCTGCTGAAAGGACCCGCAAGGCACTGTCAGGAATGTTTTAGCTTGAGAATGCCTCATAATTTCGGGGGAAGGGGGGAGGAGGGGAGAGAGGTTAGAAGAAATTTTCATTCCCCAGTCAGCATCCCTTTCTTCTCCTTCCGGATTAGATGACTGCCCTCTGCTCTCAGGCCCGGGCTTTGCCAAGGCCTTTGCCAAGGCCTTGCACATCTTCCGCCCTGGCCACAGAAGGGTGTGTGCCAATCCCGCAGGACAGGCAGAGTTCCCGCTCGCTCTCGAAGCCCTGAGCAGATGCTCTAGTCTCTTTGGAACTTGGGAGGAGCTGCCTTCCAACAGGACCGGCTCTCAGGTCGGTGCTCCGAGGCCAGGCGCCCGACTCCAGAGCGCCATCTACCGCTGGATCGAGGCCCTTCTCAGAGGCTTGAACCAATGCACTCCCGGTGGAATTGAAGTTTTTGTCACTTTGTGCCCAGGCGATTTCTGATACGTTTTACTAAAAATAGCATTTTAATTTAGATAGAACAGGAGAGTATTTGTCATATTTGCTGATAAATTACTAAATGTAATTTTTAAAACTAGCCCTTATATGAGATGAAATAATAGTTCCCTTATCTGGTCAGTATCTTTTCCATCAAGTGCCTTGTGACAAGATTCTGTCACCACAAATTAAATTTTACTCTGCGGTATGTTCTGGTTTCTTAGGGTACAGTTTATAAGGTAGTTATAAGGGATGTTACTTCTGAAGCATCAGAATTCATGCAAAGTGCCCAAGGATCCTCAGGAGGAAAAGAAAAGGAAGAAATAAATAAAATCCTTTGAGTTTGAGGATGAAAGACATTTTCAATGATGTTTCCACCAGTCTAATATGAAAAATAAATGAAAATCAAAGTTAAATTTGCATTTTTCTATATTCTTTTTTTCTGACGTCTTACCCTGAAAACAAAACAAAACAAAACAAAACATCTTTTTGTTTATTATGAGAAGAAAAAAAAATAAAGAGTGGAGTGAACACATGCTGCTCCTCCAAGCTTTTGGCCTGTCCATAGGTAAATTTTTGCAAGAAGAAAGTCACCTGTGTGTCCCTATTACCTCAGAATTTTTGTTGCCCACACACGTAAAAATTTTGTGGTCCCCAAGAAAATGAACAGAGTTCTAGTTAAAATTCACAAAGAAATGGAAGAATTAAAAATTCACACAGTTTTGAAGCCTTATACTACTCTCTCACTATTAACCTTTGTGTACCATCTTAAAATCTAGTTTCTTTCCATGTCATGTAAGAACAAGGTTTTCATTGTGAAATTTTACACTGCATTTTAATGGTCCCACATATGCTTCTATGTACAATGGCCCAAGTATCCCCTCGGACCTTCTTCTATTAAGTACCTCTTAGCCTGGAGTCTGATGTATCCATCAGGACACGTGGGCATCGAGGTAAGATGGGCAGTGCATACTGACTGCTACAATGGTGGGGTTACTTCAGTCATAAAAGTCAACCATTTTCTCAGATGGCCAGTTGAATTTTTAAAACTTATTTGTTGAACTGACTGGTGTCTCTT
>NW_006440618.1:159135-165086 GCF_000325575.1 Pteropus alecto | reverse complement strand
CTTGTTATCAAATGTTTTTGTCATTTGATAACAAGAATAGGATGGCTTATATTTCTGGTGTGGGTTCTCACCAGAAGAACTTAGCCAGACTTTAATTTAATTATTTTGGCCTTTACTGTTGGCTTGGTTTGACTTTATATTTTTAAAATTGACTATCTTATTCAGCATATGTTTTGATATAAACTACATATTTTTTAAAGGCTATATGAAAACAACTTTTTAAATGTTTCTCAGGGAAAATGACCAAATAAATTGGGTGGATAAACTATACACACTTTTGAAACTTTGCCTTAAGAGTATCTACTTTTCTGCATAAAATATCTCTCTAGTTTACTGATTAGTACAGAAATTATTGCAGACCATTCTTTTTGTGGAACATGGAGAAATACTGAAAAAATGCCCTTCTTGTCTGTTATTAGCTGTCATGGTTTCTGAGTGTGTATGTGTGTAATTCTATGACATTCCTCTACATCAGCATTTTCCAAACTATGAACTGAAAAGCACGAGGGTCAGGAAACAACCCAAATGTCCACCAACAGGAAAATGAATAAGCCAAGGATGGTCTATTTATATAATGAAATACTACTCAGCAATAAAAATGATTAGCTACTGATACATAGCAACATGAATATATCTCAAAACTATCATGTAGCATGCAAGAAGCCAGACACACAGGAACATGTGCTATGTGATTCCATTTATATAAAGTTCTAGGACAGGGAGAATTACTCCATAGTCATGGAAATCAGATTAGTGGTGGTCCAGCACTGGTGGTGGTGGGGGTGTGGCATGTGGAAATGGACTGCAAGGGGCACAAGGAAACCTCTATGATGATGGCGATGTTCTCTGGCTTGACTGGGGAAGTGATTTCACAACTGTGTACATTTGTGAAAATGCATCAAATGGTACTTTTAAAATACATTTTAATTCATGTAAACTGTACCATATAATGTTGGTTGATTTTTTTTTTTTTTTAATGAGTCTCCTATGACATGTTCAAATGTGTTCTTTTGAGGGGCGAGATCATGGTGAACTGACTTTGGGAAACAATAGGATAAAAACAGTTAAACTGGCTTATTGGTGCAGGACTTCTCAGAACTTATGCTAATGTGAACTAAAGTAAAGATGCTGTCAATGGTCCTTAAGAATAGGAAGTGTTCCACTAGATCAACACTTGCTCAGAATGGCTTGACGTACAACTCTATCTGATGGCTCCTACACTGCTGATACAACCACAGACCCTATTCAGAAAGAGCCTTCCTCCTCATGTCACAAAAAACATAACATACAACAATGATGACAGATTAGAAGTAAACTAAAAAATAAAGCCTAAAACTAAAAACCTGGTATTGTTAAGTGTTTGAGATGGTCATCACAAAATTTCAGTCTCTTAACTACAGTCTAACCTCCAAATCCTTAAATGCACACCTTTCATGCTTGCTTGTTTCTCTATTATTTCATCCTTACAATCAGACAATCAGATCAAACATTTCTTGAACTGTCATCATGATATTTCTCAGCCTGAGAAAATCAACTTTCCTCTTCATTTTGGAATAAAAGCTAGGAAAACATCATTGTTCACAAAAAAGAGAGTCTATGTATATTTTGTTAGTATTATTTTAATATGAACATTTTCTTTTGGGGAAATCAATTACATTTTCAAGAGATACCTTCTTGGAATTCTGTAAATTACAATGCAAATGCCCCTTGGACAATGCTTAGAAGACAATTTGAAATTGACAGCAAGTCGGGAGGGAGGTAAGGCCTGAGGCTGGAGTAGCACATTAGGCTGCACACCGCACTTGCTTTTCCAGGCAGGATAGGTGGTAGCCAGAGCCTGAGGTGTGCCTACTCTTGCATCCTCTTGAAACTGAGGCAAAACAGGTATATAGCTTCTAGAAATCCAAGAAAGTACTAACGTTAATAATGTTTATAGCTTAAAAAAAAAAAACAAAAAACCAAGAAGTCACTGTATGAACATTTGAAAAACCAAATCCAAGTTCACATGTTTTGGAGTTTGTAGATAAACAGGTAATGTAGAAGTTATCCGAATGTGTCATTGGGGAGGTTAAAAATTGGCTCCAATAATTTTAGTAAGAAAAGCAGTTAATGCATTCAAATAAAAGTCTGCAGAAAAATTGTTTAAACATTTTTTCCATCAAAAACAAGCCAAATTAAGTAAGAAATTATTGTAATAGGAAACTTCTTTCCAAAAGATCTATTATAAAGAGCCTATGGAACCAGAAGAAACAAGGCTATAATCTTTTGAACTGTTTCTTAAAATTGTCTGCTCTTGTTACATCTGTTGGACCTTCTTTGATTCTATTAATTGACATTTAAATATTCTCATAAAAAGTGTATAATTTATACACTTTCCACTACAGGAGTATGGGGCACATGGTCCTTAGAAGCCTGTCTCTGAGAACCATCTGGATCATATTATACATGGAGCTATTCTCAACTTTGAAAATGGTTTCTGCTCTGTTGTGACCTCATTAAAAATATTTATTAAAATACTCCGGTACAATCAATGTGACTAGTTTTTTAAATTCCCAGGTCCAACAATAAAAGTGCTCTTTGAATAATACCCATCAATTTATCGTGCACAGAAATGTAATCCTGGACTTAAGTAGAAAATTATTATTAGTAGCTCCTAAGAGATTGTAAAGAGATAAAGTAAATAAAGATTTTAATTATCTTTAATGTCTTGGCTATTTAAACTTACTTATTTTTTAAAATAGATTTTCCTATCGGGACTCAGGACTTCATCTGCTCCCAGTTTGCTTGGTGACACGATGCTAAGAGTTTTCTGTCTAGTTCTGTATCTTCCAGTGGATGACTCAGCTGATGAGATGTGCTCCCAGAGCCATGCTTATACATTAGCTTCAGCGGCAGGCGTCAAATTACGGTGAATTACCTTTATAAATGGAAGCTTCTAAAGTACATATGGCACCCTCACACACCAGTCTTCACAATAACATGGCATGAAAAAAGTTAGTCTTGTTGGAGTATATTTGCTCTGTAATTCAGGAGTAATTTATACCAATAGCAAAGAGTTGAAAGCAGTTACATGGTGATTAAGTATGAATGCTCTTTTCCTTACAGGCTAACTATGTGATTCTCACCCCAGGAAATCTTCCACCAATGCAATGCTGTAAAGATGATGTAAACAGACCTTCTGTGCTAGTGATGTGTGTCGACTCTTCTAGACAGAATCACATGTCTGACAAATAAGCAAATTTCTATTAAGAATAAAGGATGTACGGAAGCTATGACCCATTTGAACTCTTTCTGCCATCATTCTAATAGGTTATACTTAAAATTATTAGAAGTTTTCTAGTTCATAAAAATGCTGAGAAACTAGTTATAGATTTTGCCGGGTGCAAGGAGATGAGAACATATCTTTTTTTCTCACCTTCTGATTCCCTTTACACTGGCAGCCAGCAGGCATCGTTTTGGAAAGTGTGGCTGCTTGGCAGGCCTTCTTGGTTTACTGGTTCCTACTTGGGAGAGGAAGTGCAAGTCAGAGTTAGAACAAAAGCATTTTGTATGACCCTATGAGAACAGAAGACAATCACTTTATCCCTACAATAGACAAGATAGTAGCAGATAGAGAAGGTCTTGCTGGGACCATCTCAGTGCATTTGTGAAGGCCTCTATTTGTAAGGGTCCCTATTTGTGAGGCCCTCACCAGCGTAAAGATCAGGAGCAGGAAAGATGATGAAAATTTTCCCTTTATGTGCCCGTGTAAACAGGTTATCTACATGCTTCCTGGTTTTCTTCTGTCCCAGATGGGACCATGTAACAAAAAAGCATGTGGAAATACAAGGGAGGGTAGATGGTAATTGGAGAAAGATAGTGAGTGACAAGACAGCGGCTGCTGGTGCCAGTGATGGAGCTGCTGACCCTGGCCTGCATTCGTGTGTCAATCTCTCTGGACCATAGATTCCCTGAGGGGCACTGAGGGACCTTCTGTCTTTTACATTATCATAGGCATTTTATGAATCACTTCAAAAAGCTCTTACTGAAACCCAACATTAAGTCGATGATCTGAAAATACATTAAAAAACCATATCTTTTATGAGTCTGGCCAGCAGAATGGCTAGAATCTTCATCTATGTCATCAATTTCCTGGCCAAGCCAAGGTTGGATGCTTGTCCCACACACTTGCTGACATGCAGCAGACACACAGTCCTTCCCAAGCAGGGATCCTTCTTTCTGTCCTACTTCAGCAACAGTGACAATGGAAGGCTAGAGGAGAGTGCACATTGGAGTCTTGTCAGCCCTTACAACTGTTTTCTTTGGCACACACTTCTTTTGAAAAAAATGTAAAGAATTGCCAACATGTAAAATGTGAGCAATTTCTCATTAAAAATGTCTAGTTTCTGGCTTCTCCAGAAAAATCAGCAGCTTCAAGCATTATGTATGGCAGGAACTGCCTGGGCTAAGCATAAAACCACCTTCTGAATAGGTATGAGCTCTCCATTTGCTCAGGCCCTTCCAGATCCAACTACCCACTTATAGCACCTGGTTTCAGGCAGCCATCAGGGGGACCACCCTGCTCTAGAGAAATGATAATGATAAATGATAAATGATAAATGATCATTGTCCTCAGAGTAAGATTGGAGTCTCAGGATGAACCTAGAGCACTGCACTGCCCAAGGATTTAGTTCTCATTCCTCCATGATTCTCCTACATCCATGGACAGAGCTTTTGACTCACAACTATTTTTTTAAATTTATAAGGTCAATGTTGTAGGAACTGCCCCAGAAGCAAGCTCAGCCATGATGCCAACATTACACTACCAAGGACACAGCGCAACAAGAGAGGTGGTGGGAGCCCAAGACATGACAAGTTTGGATTCATGCTGTCTTGGGTAACAGATGTCAGCATCTAGAAAGTTTTTCCATAAGTTGACAGGGCAGGAACATCTAGAGCAAATAGGTTAATTACTGAGACCACTTAGGTAAGCATTAGGATAAATTAATAAATGTATAGTTTCTTGTGGAATAGTTTTTATAGAGCAACTGATTTTAATATTTTGAGAATTTTGAATTAGAAGTATTCGTTATGTGCAAAGTAATATAAATGGTGACTGTTAAAAGAGGCATTAAATACATTGATCAAATCATGCTATTTTATAAGTTTTATTCATCACATTAAAGGTTTCAAAAGACCAATTTGTGTTCTTCGCTGTTGACATAAAGAGAGAAGACAAGTGTTAATAGCAATTCACTTTTTAAACTGAATCTATTTTGTTTTTAATTAAAATATTTTTCTTTATGACACAGAAGCAAAAGACAACACAAGCAAAAATAAACAAATGAGACTACAAAGCTTCTGCACAGCAAAGGAAACCATCAACAGAATGAAAAGGCAACCTAAAATACTTGCAAATAATGTACCCGATAAGAGATTAATATTGAAAAATACATGAAGAACTTATACAACTCAATAGCAAAAACCCCAAACAATGCAACAAAAAATGTGCAGAGGAAGTGAATAGACATTTTCCCAAACTGATATGCAGATGGCCAGCAGGTACATGAAAGGTGCTCGACATCACTAACAATCATGAAAATGTAAAATCAAAACCACAATGAGATGTCACTTCATACCTATTAGAATGGTTAGCATCAAAAAGACAACAGAACAAGGGCTGGCAAAGATGTGAAGAAAAAGGAATCCTTGTACTGTTAGTGGGAATGTAAAATGGTACACCCACTATAGAAAGCAGTATAGAGGTTCTTCAAAAAATTAAAAATAGAACTACCATATTATCCAGCAATCTCACTTCTGGGCATTTATCAAAAAGAAATGAAAACAGGATCTTGAAGAGATATCTGACCCCCATGTTTATTGCAGCATTATTCATAATAGCCAAGATGTGAAAATAACTTTAGTGTCCATTGGCACATGAATGGATAAAGAATGGAGATTATATATATATA
>NW_006440618.1:138093-159064 GCF_000325575.1 Pteropus alecto | reverse complement strand
GAGAGAGATTATATATATATATATAAAATCCTGCCACTTGTGACAACATGAATGGATGGACCTCGAGGACACTATGCCAAATGAAATAAGGCATACAAAGAAAAAAAAATACTGCATAGTATCACTTATATGTGGCATTAAAAAAAAAGTCAGACTCATAAAAACAGAATAGAATGGTGGTAGCAAGGGACTGAGGTGTGAGGGAATTAGGGATAGATTGGTAAAAGGGTACAAATTTTCAGCTATAAAAGAAATAAGATCTAAGGATCTAATTTAAAGCATAGTGACTCTAGTTGATAATACAGTATTGTATAAATGAAATGTGCCGAAAAGTAGAACTTAAATGTTCTCACCAAAAAATAAAGGAGATAAATGTGTAATGTGATTTATGTGTTAATTAATTCAATGGGGCAAATCTTTTTACAATATATAAGTATATCAAATCATCACTTTGTACACTTTAAATGTCTTACAGTTTTTTTCATCAATTATACCTCAATAAATCTGAAATTAAAAAGTTGTTTCCCTCAAAATAACCCTCTGATAACCAGAAAAATCACAAAACATTAAAAAAGTAATTAAAAGTGCCAAATACATACCTTCATGTAGGATTATAGCAATATAAGCTGAGAAATTTAGAATCACCAACATTTTTCACTTGCTTTTTCTCTTCAAGAGACTATTTTGAGATTTAATTTGATATGTCAAAGTATCTTGCCTAGAGAAAAAAAAAAACACTCAAATTTCTCCCAAAGCACATCAGAGCAAGACTATAAGAACTGCTAAAATCAAAGGGAAGAGAGAGAGAGAAAGAAAGAAAGAAAGAAAGAAAGAAAGAAAGAAAGAAAGAAAGAAAGAAAGAAAGAAAGAAAGAAAGAAAGAAAAAGAAAGAAAAATGAAAGAGAAAGAAAGAGGAGGAAGGAAGAAAAAGAAAAAGGGGGAAGGAAAGAGGGAGAGAGGGAAGGAGGGAGGGAGGGGAAAAAGGAAGGAAGGTAGAAAGGAAGGGAGGAAGGAAAGGTTGTTTTCAGTATTAAAAAAAAAAAAATCCAGTAAATCTCCACTTACAGAGAGCATATTTGAAATAAAAATACATAATTATTTTAGAAAGTAGATCTGCCCTTCTGGTGCTCACAGAAAGTTATCAGGTAAAGCACAGTTTTTATAAAAGTCACGAAGAGGCAGTGTTCATGTATGATGATGCCAAGGAATTAAATACTTGTAATAATACTGAATTTCTATGGCCTCAAAAGCATGAATACAGTGGAATAATGATAATACCGACTTTACTATCCATATTATAGGAAATCAGAATTAGTGCTAAAACTATTGTTGCTAAAAGTATCAGAATAATACAATAAATAAAGGTAGATTTCATTAGCAGGTTGAAGATATCAAGATAGACACTCCAGTGGGAATCAAAGATGTGTAAAAATCCCCAAATACTAACACAGTGTTCCTCTCGCTGAACCTAGCCTGTGATCTAAATAGGCACTGAATATTCTGTGGGTTGGAATGGAAATGTTTGAATTGTATATGACCTACTTGATGTAAGTTTGCTGGTAGCCAGGTAGAAGGTTATGATAACAATGCTTTTTTCTTTCTTTCTATTCCTCCCCCATCCTACTTTTGTCCCCTCCCTAATTTACCCCCAACCGAATACAGATATTCCTCAGGATTTATTTTTAAACTAATAATATTATGTTGCTTATACTCAAACTGAAAGAAAAGCAACAGTATAGCAAGAATAAATGGATAAATTTTCTGTCGAGAGTCAATCTCCAAAATAGGAAAAGTAAAGACACAGTTAAATAAGATCAATTTTTCACACAACCTAGAAATGCAGTGACCCTCTTAAAGTGAAGTTTTGATCACCCTAAAACATCATTGATAACTGTATGGCTGAAGGGATTTTGGAATACCCAGGTATAATCAAGGGATGTGAATCTGTGGAGGAGAAACAGATGGTTAGGACTAAAATGGGATTGTTGCTCAGGGAAGCTGAAATCACGACATACATATTGTGTCTTGTCTGAAAATTCAGCATTAATCTAAGAGAAACAATCATGAGTACTGTGGACCAAAAAGCCCTACAAAGTCAGGACTTTTCAGTGTTTCAACCGCCTGCAGAGGGAAAGTATTCTGCCAGCAGGTACTTGAGGGCCACGTATAGGAGTGATGGATACATTAACGACCATAGGACACATAGGCTTCCAATTCATAGCTGCCTCCTAAGGCTCCCATCTGGCAAGATGTCATCCTAGTGGCTCATGCACTCCCCTTCTTCACCCTAAAAGCCGTTTAAGGGTAATTGGCTTTCCATATTAAGAGAAAATGTGCTGAAGAGCAAAACTGAACTTCTGTCCTTTATTCACTGGAAAGTAATGACTTGGCATTGTGGTTTAGTCATCATTCTCTTTAGAGTTTGGTGACTTGAGTTTATAGCTATGGGTCCATGAAAAATAATTGTGGACACCACCTTGGAGTAGAGACTTTACCAGGAAGCCAATTCCTAGGAGAATGCCACCTAAGTAGCCAGCAGGCGCCCTCTTTGGCATCACAGTAGAGTCAAGGCTTCAATACAGCTGCTTGCTCAAAATGACAGGAAATCCTGGGATCAGTCCTCCAGCCATAACGCCAAACACCCTCTCTACATATTTTCGATCGGAAAACATTTTCTCCAAGGAGGAAATGTCCAATATATTTTTGACTCACCTTTCCATAAAACCTTTTGTTAATCAAACAACAGACATATTATGAAACTCTCAGTACTTTTAACAAAAAGGAAAAAAATATTGTTTAATTTAGGCCATAAATTTCTATTTTTGACCTAAAGTTGCATGACTCAGAGCTCTGCTGGGTGTTTAAGGCTGGGCCCAGCATCTGAAGGTTGGTACTTTGTCAGACTTTTCACCCCTGTTCCTCAACACCTGGACCTGTGATAGTGTTGCACCAGCATCTTCTAATGACAAATCTCAGCTCTCATCTCTCAGGGATGATTTTCTAACTCATGAGAAGTTGTGGGGCAAGTCAGTCTTGATGGTTTGGCAAGTATAACAAACTGACAAGGAATTTATTTCCACAGACCACCAACCGAGGCAGCTCACATCTAAAAGAAAAGGGGCAGGTCCATGGGCCCCCAGATAAAAACCTTACTGAGGGCAGGTTAACTCTTCCAAAGCCATCACAGCTGACAGCAAGATTGGCTCATACTTCAATGGGGAGCTAGGACCACATCCAGCACCTGGACCCATGCCTCCCGACCAGAAATGTGAGGATGTAGGAGACTGTGTTCTCCCTGCTACCTGTCTCCTAGGTGTTAAATTCTAACATAAGCATCTCCTGCAGAATTAGATATCAAAAGGAGGTATTTATATAATGCAAAGACCCTCATTCCCTTTGCAAAAAGCTAAGTCACATATTTTTTTGAAAATTATCTAAATCATAGTTTAATTCATTGCAAGTTACAATATTGAAAACTATTCTGCATGAATGAATATATTCATAAAGCATAGACTCATTTCTCATAAATCTTTATCAAGTTAAGCTGCAATATCAGTAATAACTTGAGGAATGAAAAGCTTATTTGAGTAATGATCATAGTTCCTGGAACTGTCCTCAGATTTCATTTATTTAAAAAGCTTTTTATTTTCATTGAATTTTTAACATTCAACAAAACATTCTTCCAGATACTTTTTTTGAAGTGATTTTATTAAATATTCAGTTATTTAAAAATATGCCAAACTAACAAACTATAGATCTCCCAATCCTAAATGTGTAATAGTAAAGGTTTTATTAGAAAACTCAGTTGCATTAAAGGAGAAAATAAGTTGAATAAGGGAGATAGAGAGTGATGCCCTCAGCAGAGAGCAGCCACAGCACAGGAACCTGAAGCCATGACATCTGAGGTGTGACCAAAAAGAAAATAAAAGACTTAAATATTTGCTTTCAATTATATGAGGAGTCATGGGGAATTGAGGGTCTTCAACTCTCGGGTTCAAGATGAAACCAATGAGTAGAGGCAGGGGAAGGGAACTAACACTCCTCACGTATCTTGGATGTGCCTGCAAGACTTTCTCAGGGAATCCCCACACAGTTATCCCCATTTTCCGGAGGTAAGAACTGAGGCACAGAAAGACTAAGAAAGAATTCACCTTCTATGGGCTATGAATAAGTTACCTGGACACAAAACAGCAAGATGTGTCTTCCAAGAAGAGGAAATGGACACCCCAGCCCACAGGCGATCAGAGTTAAATCAGGGGGCCCCGACCAGATGCCCCCTTTGGAAGGGGGTGCAGGACAGGCAGAGAGTGGAGAAAACGACAGCCAGGGAACCAGCTGGGCACGAGGCCACATGCAAGTAGGAGCTGGCTGCTGAGGAATGGTGGGCTCCAGAGGGCTCTAGGTGTGGTTGTGCAAAAAGTTAAGAGTGAGCACATATCAGCTAAGAGATACAAAAGAGAAAGGGGGATTAGATCATGCTGGCATTCACTTTGAGGTCTCTGGTACAGGGATGCTGAGTGAAAGTGAAACAGAGGGTCCTTATAACTGATTAAATTTAGCTTTAAATTCTAACTCTAGAAATCACTTTCTCTTTCTCTTTCTCTCTCTCTCTCTCCACACACACACACACACACACACACACACACACACACACACACACACACACATTGACCTAAGTTATGTTTCAGTTCCTGAATCCAAAGGTGGAATGGGCTCCTGGCTACTTCTCCGTGAAACTGGATATAGGAACAGACCTCAGAACTGCCCTCAAGACCTGAGGAAATGATTTACTACCTCATCTCCAATTAATCAGATCCCCGCATGAACAGGAACTCCTTAACTCCTATATAATCTTGTGTCTTGTGATTTTACCCTAGATAATCTGCAACCTACATGCCATGGGAGAGTTCAAGCTTTTGAACATTAGCTTCTCATTCTCCTGGGTGTCATCACTCATAATAAAACAGCCAATCTTTCCTCACTATAATTCTCAGTGTTTAGTGTGTGGCTCTGTTAGCACTGGGTGGACAAACTCTTCCTGTTCAATAACACAAACAAAACAGGGGAGCAGGCATCAGATAGATATAAGTAGAACAGGAGAAATTTCTGCTTTTCCATTTTTCTGTCTTCGTTGAGAGAATGCCAATTCTAAGAATTGAAACTCTTTCTCTAAGTCATTTAACTGCTGTGGGCACTTGACAACTGTTAACAAAAGCACCAAGACTATTTTTAATAATTTTAAAATTATTAAACTATTTGTAATAATAGTTTAATAAATATAACTATAGTAGTTATTATTTATAATAATAATTGGTCATAACTATTGGTACTTTAAAGCAAGAGGCAACAAACTACAGCCCATTACCTCTTTTCATGTGGTCCATGAGCTAAGAATAGTTTTTAAATTTTTAAATGCATGAGGGAAAAAAGTAATATTTAGTGACATATGTAAATTATATGAAATTCAGGAGGGAAAATGGCATAGACAATAGAGGCTTTGTTCATTCCTCTGGTGACCAAATCAAAGTTGTGACAGAAACACAGAGCAAACACCAAGCAGAGTCACCTGGGATTTAGATGAACAGAAGCACCACAAATAGGGATACAAGAAATCACCCTACAATGGCAGAAGGTAGAAGAGAGTGAAGACACTACGCTGCCAGGTCCCCAGTGGCTGAGTGGGACAGAGGCTGAGGCAGCAGCAGCTGGCAGCTGGCAGCTGCAGACACCTCTTAAAGGGGCTGTGTCTGTGAACAGACTTTCTCAGTGACGGACCTGCTTGCTCTGAGTACCAGCACCTGGTTGGCTGCTGGGGGGCCACCAGGGACTTACAGGAGAACACTGAGTTGTTGGAGCGAGGTCCAGAGACAATGCTTTCTCCTGGGCAAAAGAGCTGGCGGTATCCATGTTCCTCTGCTGAGCCCTTCCCCATCCCAGTGTACTGATGCAGAGCCGCCATAGCTGAGACGTCATCAAACTGAATAATAGAGGTTGCTCCACAAATGCCGCCAACCTCAACTCACAGCCCTACCCAAACCACATCCAGTTGTGTCCTCAGCGAGTCCAGTGCTCCTTGCTGAGCCAACTTTAAGACTCACACTGGTGGTAGCTGACCATGGTTCCTGGCATGGCCTCTTGAGGCAACTATAAGCACAGTATCTGTGGATTTCTTGCTGAATCTTAACAGGTGGCCCCAGAGGGGCACAGACTGGAGCTAAATTTGACCTGCAGCTGAACCTTTCTCAGGACTGTGCCACTGGACACCTATTTCACAAAGCTGCACTAATAAGACTGGGAGACTTAAGAGCTTTGCTTAGTACATAAAAATAGACACAGAAAGGAAGCCAAAATGGGAATACAAAGAAGCGGAAACCATATGAGAGAACAGAACAGAGATCCAGGAATAATGGAGTCAAGTAATCTAACAGATGCAGAGTTCAAAAAACTAGTTATAAAGCTGTTCAATGTACTTAGAGGAAGTATAGATGAATTCAGTAAGAATTTTAACAAAGAGATAAAAAATATAAAAACGGAAATTATAAAAGGGAACCAGTCAGAAATGAAGAACACATTATCGGAGATGAAGAGGATAATAGAGGGAATCAACAGAGTGGATAAAGAAGAGGACTGAACTGTCGATATAGAAGATGGGGAAGCCAAGGACACTCAATCAGAATGGCAAGAAAAAAGAAGTCAAGATTATAATAATAATTTAAGGAGCCTATGGGACACTATTAAAGGTAAAACTATCCATGTCCTAGAGGTACCTGAAGGAAAACAAGACATCAAAGAGTTATTTGAAGAAATAATGATGGAAAATTTCCCTAATCTGGTGAAGGAAATAGACATACAACCCCAGGAGGCTCAGAGAGTCCCAAAAAAGATGAATTCAGAGAGGCCCACACCAAGACACATCATAATTAAAATGCCAAAGGTTAAATACAAAGAGAGAATCTTAAAAGCATCAAGAGAAAAGCAGTTAGTTACCTATAAGGGAGCATCCATAAGACTAGCAGCTGATTTCTCAAAAGTAACCACACAGGACAGAAGGGCTTGGCACAAAATATTCAAAGTGATGAAAACCCAGGATCTACAACCAAGAATATTTTTTTTTCAGCAAAACTATTATTTCGAGTCAATAAAATAAACTAAATAAACTATCATTTCGAGTCAACAAAATAAACTAAATAAATTTATCAACGAGCCAGTATTACAGGAAATGTTGGAGGATCTTCTTTAAGAAGAAAAAACGTGTATCAAAAACATGAATAAAGAATGGTAATAACTACATTCCTATCAACAAGTACCTCAAATGGAAAAGAATTAAGTGTTCCAACCAAAAGATAGAGTGGCTGAATGGATAAGAAAACAAGAATGAAGAAGTCAGATAAAGACAAATATCACATGATTTCTCATACATGTGGAATCTAAAGAACAAAATAACAATAACTACAAAAACGGAAATAAACTCTTAGATAAAGAGAATATTTTGAAAGCTATTAGGTGAGAGGGTGGTTGAAGGGACGTTGAAAAAGGGCAAAGGGATTAACTACAAATCGATAGTTACAAAATAGACATGGAGATATAAAGTGTAGCATAAGGAAAATAGTTAACAATGTTGTAATAAACATGTAAGGAGAAAAGGAGTACTAGAATTAGTAAAGTGATCACTTTGTGTGTTATATAGATCTCTGATCACTATGCTGTACAACTGAAACTAATCATACTATTTGATGTGGCTGACTATATTATTGTATACCAACTATAATTGAAAAAAACCTCATTGCATTGTACAATGTAAAAAAAAATTACATGAAATTCAAATTTCAGTATTTGTAATAAATGTCCGGAATAAAGTTTTATTGGAACACAGCCACACTCACTCATTTGTAAATGGTCTAAGTCTGCATTCCTACTCCAAAGACAGAGTTGAGTAGTTGTGGCAGAGGCTTACAATGCTTATTGACTATCTGGCCTTTCACAGGACAAGTTTGGTGATCTGTGATTGAGAAAATAAAGTTGTTTTCTTTTTTTTAAGTTATCCTTTTCCTATGATCATACTATTTGATGTGGCTGACTATAAAACATTCTTAAGTTTATCAAAGATATTTAGAAATGAGAGAAAGAAATCAGAACCACATGGAGTGGGTATTTGTCAAATAAGTGACAAGAGAAACTTCCCAAGGTAGTTTAGAATTTCACATCCCTTAAAGATATGAGAGTTTCAGATATGTTCTGGGATTGAGAGAATAGGCTTAGATTTATATTATGCTTAAAATAGAAAAATTGGACAGGAGAGTCAAAATAAATAAGAGTCAAGACAAATGAATGGATAAAGAAGCTGTGGTATATATAATGGAATATTAGTCAGCCATAAAAATGAGAAGATCTTATCATTTGTGATAACATGGATGGAACTTGAGGGCATTATACTAAGTGAAATAAGCAGACAAAGACAAATACTGTATGATCTCACTTAATGTGGAACCAAAAAAACAAAACAAAATCCAAACTCATAAAAAAAGAGATCATATTTGTGGTTACCAGAGCGGGTTGAAGGAGGGGAATTAGAAGAAGGTGATCAAGTTGTACAAACTTCCAGTTGTAAGATGCAAATGTACAATGTGATGTCGTTAACATTGCCGTGTGGCATATTTGATAGTTGTTAAGAGAGTAGATTATAAGAGCTCTCATCACAAAGAAAAAAACATTTTTTGTCTTTTTTTTTAATCTATATGAGATCATGGATATTAACTCAACTTGTAAGCATTTCACTATACATATAAATCAAATCATTATGCTATCCACAAACTTATACTATGCTGTATGACAATTATATCTCAATAAAACTGGAAAAATCTTTAATGGAAAGGTTTTAATTTATATTATGTTAACACAGTAGGGATTGACCATTTCGTTAATTAATAAGCAATGTTTTCATGGGGGTGGGGTGAGGTTCAGAGTGATAAAATCTAGTGGCAATTGTGGACATTATAATGGGCATCCTCTTATTATGAAAACTTAACAATCTTAGCAGCTGTCATTTACTGTGTGTGATATAGCCCAGGCATCCTTCTAAGTGCCTGGTGTGCCTCATTTCAGAAGGATGTAGTTCTGAGTTACTCGTTTTTGTATCACATTGCTAATTTATTTCTCAGATTTTTTTAAAGAGTTGAATTTTGTTTTGTTTTGTTTTGTTTTAATATTTGATTATATCTAACAAGCAAGGGAATTGATGTGGAAGTTTAAAAATTTGAAATACATAGAGCTTAAGAGAATGTTGGCATTATAGTGTGAGTACGGGTATCTCTTGGTTTTCGAAAGTTCAAGTTATGCCACTTTGCTTTTACGAAGGACCTACATTAGTACTTGTTTTTGCTAATCGAAAGAAATTCCAAGAGGTTTTTCACTTTTACAGAAAAAGGCGAAAAGTGAAAATAGCATTCAGCAACTGTCTTGCATCAAGCCATTATAGAGGCAGGGCCCACCCCAAGCTATAAGAGTGGCACCACCAAGCTTCTCTCCCGGAACCACACTTGGCATCTCAGTATCAAGCTGCCAGAACTTTGAATTGTGTCTGTTATATCTGGGCTTTGTCTCGATTTATTTTGTGTATTTATTAGCAAGATGTGGCCTAAGGTATCAGAAAAGCCTAAGAGCGCTCATAAAGAGTGTAACGCTGTGTAAAATTGAACATAATTAAATGTTTTCATCATGGTGGACTTTCCTGACGGGCATTTGAAGTCCAGATGATAGTTCTTGTCCTAGCCCCTTACGGCAGACCAGGGGTACTGACAGGCAGAGGCCAAAGGCACTATAGGATTCTTGGTCTTCCCATCGATTTCTCTTTATCCCTTTCAAATAAGAAGAAGCCTGGTTATTCTTAAGGCTCCCGGGACTCTGGTCTTTTCTCTGCAATGTTGTCTTTCCTTAGGCTTTTCACACCAGGGTAGGAGAGTAGAGATGCCAGATTAACCAAGCACAATCCAGTGATGAAGAGGTATTAAGGCAGGCTCTCCCGTTACTCACTGGTGGATTTGCTTCCTGCTCATGCATTACATGACAGCGAAGTGCAGAGAAAAGATCAATGGTAGCCATCCCAAGTCCTCATCAAGCTCTCCACTGCCAGCTTTTGGTTTTAAAAACATAGTTTTAAAATATTAACCTAATTTCCATCCATAACTGGTTTGGTCAGTTTGCTTATATCCACAAAACACAAAGAACCAAAGAAGCAAAATGATCATTAAAATGGAAAGAGATACAAGCAGATTGTTTGTTAATCATGTGGGCCTGCACCAAGTCTGTAAACCATCCTGTGAGGCTGTCTGAGATTTGAAAAAATAATAATTTCAAATTCTATAATTAATATCTGTTTAAATAATTGTTTACAAAATATAGCATTGGATCATCAACTCAACTGCAACTTTCTCTTATAGAGCTGTACTGATGCATGAATATACTCATTCAACAAACATTTATTGAGCATCTACTAGGGAGCCACACATTGTTCGCAGTGCTGTGAATGGGAAATTTCACCTTCACCGTGCTTTCATTTTAGTTGGAGGGATAAAACATAACAAACAGGAAGTCAGGTAAGGTAAGACGATAAACAAAAATACAGTAAGATAAGCTAAGAAGACAAACAAGTCAGGTTATCAGGAGTGCCTCTTTTTGCAAGGGGCCTCTGAGCAGAGTGAAGAGAGAAGAGGAGCTGTGTGCCTACCTTGGCAGCACTGTCCAATGGAAATGGAGCACAAGCTACATATGTAATTTAAAATTTTCTGGTTGCTGCATTATGAAACTAAGAAGAAACAGATTAACTTAGTTTCAATACTATATTTTATTTAACCCAATATATCCAAAATATTATTTCAACATGTAATTGACACAGAAAATTTTAATGAACTTTTTATATTATTTTTTCATAAGAAGACTTCAAACTTTGGTGTGTATTTTACACTTACACATCTAAACATGGAATTACTTTACAACCAAGCAAGTAAACTCGTGTGTCCTTATCCTAGAGAACTGAAGATTTATGTTCACACAAAACCTATATGTAAATCTTCAGAGCAGCTTTATTCATAATAGTCCAAAACAAGAAACATATCAGATATTCTTCAGTGGGTGAGTGGCACACAAACTCTGTTGTCTCCATACCATGGACTACTATTCAGCAGTCAGAAGAACCAACTGTCAATGTACACAACAAATTACAAGGGAGTTCTACTGAGTGAAAAAAAAAAGCCAATCTCAAAAGGTTACATACTACATGCTTCAATTTGTATGTCATTCCTGAAAAGACAAAATTATAGATATGGAGAACAGACTAGTGAAGATCAGTGAGTATCTAAGTTTAGGAATGGTGATAGAAATGCTCTGTGTCTTGATTGCGTGGATGTCGATGTCCTGATTGTGATGTCCCAGTTTTGTAAAACATCACCATTGGGAGGCACTGGCTAAAGGATACTCAGGATCTCATTGTATTCTTTTTTATAACTTCATGTGAATTTTCTCTAAATAAAAGTACAACTTTATCTAAATAAAAGGTTACTTTAATAAAATAAGGTGCAGATATACATGTGTTACACTTTGTTCCTATTGTTACACACTCAACCCCACCCCCACATTTATACTATTTGCTTACCTTTGTAGGCATTTGAATTTCTGAACTCTCCTAAATGACAATTAAATGGCCAAATGATTAATTAACCATTCAAAAGATATTGTTGCTTGTTACATGTCAAGAGTTTGTCATTTTTCTCCATTTCACATCACTGAATTATTCATATATATGAATAGTATATATATGAATAATATATATATATAGAGAGAGAGACAGAAGTACTGTATAATGTTTTAAAAAGATATATACATAAGCAACATTAATAATTGGAAATTGAGATTCTGAAATGGTTTTGCTGAACCTTTTATCACAGAATGGCTAAGCAGAAGTAGATAATACCATGAGACCGAGAGGGTGAGAAAGAGGTTGTCACCTAAATGAAACAATGACGGTAAATGAAATATTTTGAGTAAGCAAGATTGTGTTTAATGATGGTGACTACAATTCACAAGCAAGTTCTACTAGGAAATCAAGGGTTGAACGGTCTATGGGCTCACACATACAGACAACAAAGAGTAAGAGTTAGATGTGCAGGGGAGGAGAATCACAACATAAAATGCTATCTTCCATTTCATCTTTCATAAGGAACATAAAACACCAAAGTCAAAAATTAATGCACAGGCAGTGTATTGAGCAAGCCATTTCTGCAGCTGAACAAGCCTTAGGTGCTCCTGGTGAGTAACAAATGAATAATGAAACACTTGAAAGGCTAAGACATTTGTATAATTATGGAACCTGCTGAGGAAGGAACAGCTGTAATGAAAGCCACAGGGAAAATGTAAAACAGAGCATTCTGGGTAATCTTCTAATCACACATTTTAACAAGAGAAAAGCCCTTTCAGGCATGTACCTTTCATTCCCTTAGAAACTCAGAACAGAATTTCTGAAGAGCGAAATTATTAAAACCAAATGAATATTCTTTAGAATTTGTCTTTTCTCATTTGGAAAGACAAACGCAGGATTAATATCCCAGAAAAATAATTAAGTTCTATAGTTTTACATAAGGGATATTTTTCTCTATCCTGAGCTCAGCACTTTATGATCTAGAAACCAGTATTATTACACTCTCCAAGGCAAACTAGAGTTCCACCCCAGTATTCCGTGGACAACTGTCAGTGGCTTCAGACCTCCCCATTCCTCCGGGATGGTCTCGTCCACATCTGCTTATGGCTGTCATTCCCACACATCACCAGCTAGACCAAGTTACTCCATTCACAGCTTCAGTGAGTGCTCGAATTGTCTGCCATTTAATACAAAGTCCTTACATTCATTCTTGATATTCCATCTACTCCATGGAAATATTTTTAACTGACAAGAAACAAGATAGCAAATGTGCACCATTTTCTTTCTCTGTGAGTCACCCCAACTCCTCCCCTATCTTTCTCTTTGTCCCAGTTAGTTATAAATTGCGGCAAAACAAACCCAAAAATTAGTGTTATAAACAATATTCACTTTATCATGCTTTTTGAATTCCGCAACAAAGAACGTGATCAGGGCCCCAAGAAGATGGCTTGTCCTCTCCGCGGGGTCTGAGATCTCAGCTAGTGGGCCTCGAATGCAGGATAGCATCACCGAAGGCTTCTTTACTCACTCATCTAGTGCCTGTAATGAGGTGACTCAAAGGCTGGGCTCAGCCAGTCCTGGAGCCCCTGCATGTGGCTTTTCTATGGAACTTGGGCTTCCTCCTAGCATGGCTTCCTCAGGTGAAGTTGGTTTCTTATCTGAGGGCCCAGGCTCCATAAGTATCTAGTAAAGAGGGCAGAAGCTTCGTGGCCTTCTATGACCCAGTATCAGAAGTCACACATGATTCCCCTCTACCATATTCTATTGGTCAAAGAAGCCACAGGCCTGTCATATGCAAAGGGAGGGACATAAACTCCACTGCTGGGTGGAAGGAACTGCAAAGAATTTGTGGCAATTGTTTAAACTATTACACATCTAAAAGAGGCTTTAGATTTGACCTCCTGCACACCTTTGCACCCCCAGTTATTTCCTTCTCACCACCACCCTGTTCTAGGCCATCACCTCCTACCTGGATGACCTTGATATACATCTCACTACTCTCCCTCATACACACTCTTATGCTCTACTCAGCCATAATTGCACAAGGGTAATCATGAAAACCCAATTCTGCCTCTCACCAGCCTCCAGTGCTACAGAGGTTAAGATAAGAGAAGGCTAGCCTTCAAGGTCCTGTGCGATTTATTCCCTAATTACCTACCTATCTCATCGCCCAACCCTGGGCTGCATCACCTTCCTGAATGCCTCAAGGCATTTGCACATGCTGGTTCCTCTGCCTTGCAGATCCTCTTTGCAGGCCCAATCATCTGCACACAGAAACTCCCACTCTCATACTTCAGCTTTCATCCCAGCACCACTGTCACTCAGAGGTCTTCTTTATCCCCAGAGTAAGTCTGAGACCTTGTGATTTACAATACTCTGTACTTTTCCTTCCTCTCTCCTCCTTTAATCCATTTCCTTGTAATGATATTTTTCAGACAGCCCCAACAAAAGGCAGAGTCTACATAATGGACTTGGCTGTAGGATTTTCTTTGGCCAGTGGGGCATTAACAAACATACTATAGGAAGAGGTTTCAAAGGTGTGTGTGTACTGGGGCTTGCTCTCTTGCTGTGACTGTACCCCCAAGACTACCTACCAAATTGAACCAATGTACTGCATGCCAGGAGGTCACCTGGAGAATTGAGGCTTCCTGTGTCATGGTAAAAAGCCATCCTGTGTCGGTCAGCAGCCACCCTACCTCTGACTGACCACAGAAACAAGGGATAGCTAAACAGAGACGTAGGCCCAAAATGGGCCAGCCCAATGACTCAGTAATCAGATGTGCAGTAATCAGAGGGCTGTGGTTCGGAGCTGCCATACTCTGGGAGAAACTAATGGATATGCATCTACTTCAATACTTTATGATATCAACAGTCTCACCAGATTTTGAGCTTCTTTAAGGCAGGTGCCAGTTGCAGTCTGCTCATCATCTCATCACTGGTGTTTAAAACAGTTTCTGACACAATGCAGACTCTCAATAATGATTGATTGTTGAGCAAAATAAGTGAATAAGTCATGAGTCTCCACTCTAGAGAGAAAATTTTCTGGATTTCCGACTGTTAAGAACAAAGGCTCCACATTGGTTTTCGTTTTATTTTGTTTTATTTTGTTTTCACACTTTCTCTCCACGTGTCCCAGGGTCACTTTCTAAAGTGTGTGGAATATTCCTTTTCAAACCACCACCTCTCCAGCAGCTCTGCTATGGCCCCCTGCCCTGCCTGTCCGGTGTCCCTTTTATCTCAGTTTGTGTTTTCACTGTAAGCACCAAGTGTGATGTGAGGCTGTGGGAGAAGCAGAAAATAACCAGATGTGACCCTTCCTTCAGGAACAGACTTCAGGACTCAAGTCCCGAGAAGTCCATGGAGCCTCAGCAGGAGGAGCGGGGAGAGCTGAGGTCTTGCTGTCCCCTCCTCACACCCTCCCAATTTTTTTTTTAGCCTTTGGTAGAAGAAAGTAAGCACACTAGAACTGGAAGGAGACAATGGCATTTTGCATAACTTAGTAACAGCATGCACTGCCAAGGACGAGGGAACTTTT
This sequence comes from Pteropus alecto, assembly GCF_000325575.1. NCBI lineage: Eukaryota > Metazoa > Chordata > Mammalia > Chiroptera > Pteropodidae > Pteropus > Pteropus alecto. The sequence goes on along the minus strand of NW_006440618.1, from coordinate 143,840 downwards.
TGAGATCACAGAAACATCCCAAATCTCAACTGTGCTGGTGGTTACAGGACCTTGCATATTTGTCAAAACTTAGAATAGTTGTACATAAAGTATTCCCAATAAAGATGATTTGTAAAGCCTGCACATGGTTCTTCTCTCTTTCCTGTTCTCTCTCTGCTAGCTATGCTTCATGGTCCTCCAGGCTGGTGCACGTGGAGAGAAGTGGGCAAGGGGGTGAGAGGTTGCTGATTCACACTGGCTCATGTGGGTGCTATAGAAATACCCCTACACATATACCAGCCCATCTTGTTCTGTCTGCCATGCTTCCAGGGGCAAGAGTATCCCCCAGCCACTGTGTCCACAAACTCCAGAGGCTCCATGCAGTATCCCTCAGCAACCTGAGGTGGGCAATGATGTGTTGTTTCAAAGATGTCTGTCTCTCAGGACTCCACAACTTTCTTCCTCCCTGATCCAACCCTGGAGCTCTTTATAAATTGTTACTTGGTCTGGTAGCTCCCTTGAGGATACAGCTCTGTGGAACCCTGGAGGCGAAACGCTGGCATTCTGTTGTAAATGGCAACTATTCTTGTGGTATCTGGCTTCTTGTTTTGGGTTGCTGGTTGTACCTTTGCTTTACACCACCCAGCACCCGCTGCCTCTTCCTGTGACAATAGCAAACTAATCTTCCTTTGTTAATGGATTTTTCCCTAAATCAATCCAGGTAGTTCTAAAACAGACAACTCTACAGAGGAATTCAGAGCAGCAGGACCTGGTTGCAGGGGTAAGGGGCTGCCTTGCAGGTATCCAAGGGAAAATGTTCCACATAAAGACTGTTATGGACTGCATTGTGTCCCCACACCCCGAACCCCAGATTCAAACTTTAAGTCTTAAGCCCCCCGTGTGACTGCATTTGGAGATGGAGCCTTTAAGTGATTAAGGTTAAGTGAGGTCTAGAGGTGGAATCCTGATGTGATAGGACTGGTGCCTTAGAAGAAGAGCAAGAGACTCCACAGCACTCACTATGCCATGTGAGGACACAACAAGAAGGTGACCATCTGCAGGCCAGGAAGAGGGTTCACTCCAGAGCCTCCCTATGCTGACATCCTGATCTCAGACTTCTAGCCTCCAGGATTGTGAGAAATAAATGTCTATTGTTTAAGCTGTCCGGCCTGTGGGATTTTGTTAAGACAGCCTAAGCTGACTGAGACAGGGACTGGCCAGCACAAAGGTCATGAGGTGTGAGCCTCTATGAGGAGTGCACAGGGAGCAAGAGTTGTGGTCAGAAAGTCGTGGTCAAGTGGGCTTCACAGGGATGTCATGACTTTGGTTTTTATTTCTAGACTAGGGGCTGTGGGAGGTTTAGAGGAGAGCAGGACACTCTCACCTACATTTATAGGATTCACCTGGTCCTAGGGAAGGGCAGGAAGACCTGAGGTGACCAGGCCACACTGGAGGGGCTGGGATGTGGGTGTCTGGTTCTATCCTGAGAGTGGAGGCTCATTGGGAGTTGGGGCATGAGGCATGAGGCAAGGAGGAGACATAAGTGTGATGCAGCTCTTGTCCTGATGACTGAAAAGATAGAGGTGCCACCCACTGACCTGAGAAGGCTGAGGAGTTGCAGGTTTGTGGGGGACTCAGGGCCTGGTCTCAGCACTTAGGGTCATTTGTGACAGGTTCAGGCAAAGACCTCAAGGAAGCTCTCAGGCTTGAAATACTGAGGGTTTGGGGCAGATTTAGGAGTTTCAATCTGCACCTGGAATGAGCCGGGGTCCTGAGGCTGGGGTCAGGATGATGAGACCATACCAGCAAAGGTCGCTAAGAGGGAGCAGCCTAGAGGCAGGAGGTGGAAGAGTGGGGCCAGGAACCCAACAAAGAAGACAATGGAAGGAGCAGGTGGTGATGAAAGTGTCCTGTGCTTTCTGAAGGTTGAGTATTGGGTGCTGTTATGAGCTGAGTTGTGTTCCCAAAATTCATAGGTTGAAGTCCTAACCCCTCAGTTAGGACTTCAGAAGGAAACTGTATTTAGGATGAATCTCAGAAGGAAACTGTATTTAGGATGAAATCTTTACAGAGGAGATTAAGGTAAAATGAGGTAGCTAGGGTGGCCCTAACCCAACATGCCTGGTGTCCTCATAAGAAGAGGAGATTAAGACACAGATCCACAGAGGGGAGATCATGTGAGTACACAGGAAGAAGACGGCCTTCTTTTCTACCCAAATGTCCTCTTGGTCGGTGGTTTGAAAGATAAATTTTAATGGTGGGACCTGGACAGTGCCTGGAGTGGGAGAAACAGTGGAGGCAGAGATAACAAACAGAATATATGGGGTTCTGTGGGAGGGAAAGGAGGGATTGAGGGGAAGGAGGAGGAAGGAGGAGGGAGGAGGGAAAGGAGGCAACACTACAGTGGAGGAAGGAAGTGAATGAAGAGAACTGCTTTTACCAACTGGCAGCCTCTGTGCCACCCAAAGGCTCCTGGAGGGATGTGGTGGGGAAGGGGCTCCAGGCTTAGGAGTGACCAGGTTGGGCAGCTGTCCTTCCACAAAGATCACAAGCAAGGTAGAGGGTAGGCTTGGCCATGAAGGAGCAGCCATGGAAGCATTCTGTCTGTTGCTTCCTTTTCTTCCTTGGCAGAGGAAGCAATGTCATCAGTGAAGATGAGAGAGGAGACTGGAATCACTGAGAATTAGAGCAGATATAATGTGAGAGAGACAGGGAGGGACCCAGAGCTGAGGAACTGAGAAAGGATCTCCTAGGGGAGATCCAGTCTGAACACCTAACGTCAAGGTGGAGGGAGGGTGATAACATGCCCTCTAGGTGTAGATAGGCTGGAGGCAGGACCAGAGTAGTGTCTCCAGGGGGAGCAGAAGGGAGATATGTCAGGACCTGAGGAGGATGCTAGGCTAGCTGATGGCTGACTGTGAGGCTCAGATTGCTCCAGGAAGGACTGCAGGGGTTAGGGCAAACTGGAAATTCTTGAAACCAGAAGAGCAGGCCTCTCTCTAGCTTGGGCCAAGAGTAGGAAAGAAGAGCATGGGGCGTGTAAGTGCACTAAATTGCACATTAACACGAGAAGCTAGTTACTGCAAATTGTTCTCCTCACACCTGCTATGTGCAAAGTGTTTCAAGGTGGAGAAAGAGGGAGTGGGGGCAGGTACAATCACAGCTCACCTAGAACACCTGCACTCTTGAAGAGGCGAGTGAACGTGGATAAGTGGCCTAAGAATGGGAAGGCTTCCAGCAGGCTGCTCTGGGTGTGCAAGCCTCCTATTGGCTGCTGACTGAACCCGAGTTACTGAAACAGCTCGACTTCACAAAAATAAATCAATAGAGACACTAAAAAGATGTCTGCTTTAATATGATGTGACTCTTCGATTAAAGAACCATTGATGGTATCAGGAGAAAGAAGAAGGAAAATGATCAGAGCTTCATTTCCTCTGAGCAGTACTCTTACAGCCCTGCAAGCTAGGAGCTGCTGCTTGGCCTTGCTGTTCTTAGGGGAATTTAGCCAAATATTTCTTCCTAAACTTCAACATCTCCTCATGGGTCATCATACAACCTATTGTGAGGAGCAACAATCTGTGTTGATAGGGTATAATTTTACTGTATTGATTGATACTCTAAATAGAATGTTCACAGGTTCAGTATATAACTTAGTTTTATTCTGGGGGCATGTTCATAGGACTCTGGTGAAGCAGAAATACTCATTTTGCAAGAGTTTTGTAAACCTCTGTGGCATTTCACCATAATATCCTTCTTCTCTCCTATGACCACTTGCCTCTTTCCAGCCCATTTTTTTTTCTAATTCTAAGTAGAAAAGCAGGGCTTTCCCCAACCCCAAGAGGAATGAGGACACTTCTATAAAAAGCAGACCTTTGTTTCCCTTGCACTCCTCAGATAATTAAGCCAAATGAAGAGCTTATTTTAAAGGCTCAAGATGGTAGAAAGAGACTCAACATTTTCCTGTTCACTCTCAATAAAACCATCCAAGTGAAAATAAATCTGTGGAGAGCAAGGAGAGGCGAAAGCGGAGCAGGGAGATCATCGGTTTTTGAAGACTTTAACAGATTCCCTGAAGATGGAAGGTGGATGCCAGCCCACAAGTTAAAGATGCAGGCAGAACCCACAGGACATGGGTAGGGGGAAGGGTGGTGTTCATAGGGCTCAGGGTGGGGGCGGAGCAAGAGACCAAGTCCACAACTAGCTGAATCAATTTAAGCAGTGAGTATGTGCTCCAGCCCCAGTGCTATCTCTGCAGAGACTTAGGCAAGTTTATTCTGGTCCCAAACCCCAAAACACTTCTCCAAAGAGGTCCGAGGACTGCCCCAAATGTGAGCAATGGCACCAAGTACAGCCCTCCTTATACTTGGGAAGACTAGTGTTGTCCCTTCCACACACAAGGAATTCCAGTTAGCTTTCCCACTCAGGGGGGAAAACTAGTGGAAATAAGAACTGCAAAAACAATAGCAAAGGAAATCCATCCTGGCCATGGGCACATTCAACCAAACCGATGAGAAGGAAATGGAATACCAGCTTACGACTCAGCCAGGCAGGGACTTTTCCTACACAGTTATGATCATGTTTATAGGCTGTGTATTGAACCCACTTCTAGATAAAACCCAGAAAATGTATATGTGGGGAGGGAACACACTAAAGGATGTTTACTTTGCTGATACAAAAATAAATGCACACTGGGGTGAAGGGAATGTTCTAAATTTGGACTGAAGTGATGGTTACACACCTCTATAGATTTACAAAATCATTGAATTGTATACTGACAGTAGTTGAATTTTATGATATGTAAACTATACCAGCTGTGAAAAATAAAAAAAATAATCTACCACTAAAAAAATAAATGCATATCTAGCTGGAAGAATGTGGGATGCATAAGGTGGGGAAAAAGACAGAGGGAAGGGAAGAGGTGCTGAGATCCACCTGTCTCAGCAGTTACTACAACCAAACAAGAAATTCAAGTTCAAGCATATTGTTTAAAGCTAAATAGTTAACATAAAGGAAAATTGACTGTAAAAATTTAACCACAACAACCTAGAGGAAGAAAACAGGAGTATAAATCTAAACCTTTATCTTTCAAAAGGAATCCTCATACACTACTGGTAGGACTGAAAATTGGTACAGCCATTGTGGAAAACAGTACAGAAGTTCCTCAAAAACCTAAGAATTGATCTACCATATGATCCAGCAATCCCTCTACTGGGTATTTACCCCAAAGACTTGAAAACTCATATCTGTACAGATATTTGCACACTGATGTTCATAGCAGCATTATTCACAGTGGCCAGGACATGGAAGCAACTGAAGTGTCCTACGATAGATGATTGGCTAAAAAAGCTGTGGTACATATATACAATGGAATAATACTTGGCCATAAAAAGAGATGAATTACTGCCATTTGCAACAACATGGATGGACCTTGAAATAATCATGCTAAGTGAAAGAAGCCAGACAGAAAAAATAGAAAATCACATGATATCATTTGTATATGGGATATAAACTTAAAAGCACCAAATGAAAAGGACAAACAAACAGGGACTCATGGACACGAACTATAATCTAGTGGTTACCAGCGAGTAGGGGGTGGGGGAGAATCGGGGAGGTAGACAGAGTAAAGGGGGTCAAATATAGGATCTAGGGGGAGGGTGAAGTGGGTAAAAGGTATCAAATACATAGTAGCTGAAGGAAACTGGACTTTGGGTGGTAAACACACAATAGAATATACAGATGTCAAATTATAATGTACACTTGAAAATTAT
>NW_006440618.1:132323-138025 GCF_000325575.1 Pteropus alecto | reverse complement strand
GTAAGGGGAGGTTGAAGTAGGTAAAGGGGATCAAATGTATGGTAGCTGAAGGAAACTGGACTCTGGGGTTGTAAACACACAATAGAATATACAGATGTGAAATTATAACATACACTTGAAAAATAATAATTATATTAACCAATGTTACCCCAATAAACTTAATTAAAAAAATTTTTAAATAAAAAGTAAATAAAAATAAAAAATAATAAAAAATAAACCATCTTTCATAATGAAAAGTCATCACAAAAGAAACCAAGATTTAAAAATATTATTTCTTATTTAGAATTTTGAATTTTGGAAGTAACCACCAGAAAAAGTAAAGACAACAATGATTAAATTTTTGCCTTTAGGAAATTTCCCATGCATTTTTGGATTGAATAATAGTTGGTACTGTTGTGGCAGAAAAGATATTGAAAATGATAAATCACATTCTTTCTGCCCTGCTATGTGCATGTGTACATGTCAATGTGTATGCTCATCAGTGCTCATGTGTGTCCATGTGTATGTTTGATGTTTAAAATATTCACAAAATCAAAAGGAAAGTTAGGCTTGAGGTAAAATTTCAAAAAAAAACCCCATATATATTTATAGTGATCAGTGCCATGAAATATTCTTTCTTTCATTTTTAAAAATAAACATTAAAATTTGATTATATGGAATGGTTTATATTTAGCAAACTAGTTGTTTCAGATTATATTACACTTCTATACTTCAAATATCTCTTTAATTATCTATGACTTTTATTGCTGAATCTGCTGCTAAAAGTCTTGATAAAATTAAAAATTTAAACTTTTAAATGTGGCTTTAAAAATGATAACTAGTAAAGTTGCATTCAAGTGTATCAAATAAAATTGAATATTGTAAATGCTGCAATAATCACTGCACTGATGACAAACCAAAGGACCTTCCATTTATATGCGTGTACTAAATCACCTCATTTCTGTAATCTTGAGTCCTTGGATATTCCTAAAATTATGAGAATTTCATTGAAACTGGAATAACTTTCAAAGATCTATATTATGGCTTTCAGTCACAGCAACTGTCTATTTTGACATTGCCCATTATGTTTTTATTTCCACTCCTTTTTTTCTCACTGACCCATCCTCAACACCTGTCCCGGGGAAGAGGGCCAGGGCAGACCTGAGAGACAGCAGCATAGTCCCTTAGTCTTTGAGTTTCAAAACGGACTTTGAAGGTTCTAGCAGAAATAATGTTTTGGAAGAGAAGCCTGGAATTTCAAACCATTAATTCAGAGTGCCAAACTTCAAGTTTTGTCCTAAACAATTTGTCCTAAACAAGTTTTTTCCCCACAAAAAAATGACAGTAGGCTCTTTCCAGAGGCTAAGGTGTAGAAAATAAATGTACAGCTACTAAGCCCCCTAGTGTGTGGACTGCCAGCTACACATACAAACATGCTTAACACCAGATTAGTGTAGCCGGCGTCCACGAATTAGGATGTGTTTAAGAAAAAATATTGGCTTTGCTATTTGTCTAGGAACCTGAAAACTTATTGGCTGAATAAAAGATATCTAGTCTTAGGGCAAATGAGAGCCTATCTTACTGCACTGTTTAAAATGAGTCACTCAGCACAAATGTCTGTTCTTGAAATTTTACTAAGACTAGACACGAAAACACAACATCTGGTGAGACAGGCTAGATTGTTTTAATTTAATTCTAAATTTGGGGAATCCCCAAGTGTCCCTGTTTGAAAAAAGGCAATAGTGTTGCAGAATCTGATAGATGATTTATACTCTAAAAGCATGCAAAAATGTGAATTTTACCAAAGATAGCCTTCCCCACCACAGTAGCCCTGGGAGACAAGATACCGTGGAATTCTTTTTTGGAGCAGCTACAGCCTTTCTAAGACAGTAAGATAGTGGTTCCAGGATGTGTAATTCATTCCTTCACTGGTCACACCTTTAACTCAAATTTCTGGACCTTCTTTATTAATTTTATGTTAATTAGTTAGGAATTAATATTTCAAGCCCATTCAACAACATACAAAATGCATTACAATTGTATGTGTGTGTTGCAATAAGGATGCCCTGATTTAAAAAAACAAAAACAAAAACAAAAAACTCCAGCTGCCCTTGCCCAGCATCCAAGAGATGCAGAGGAATGGAGCTTCAACTCAGAAACATGTGCTCAACCATCCCAGCAGCCATCCTTCATTTTCCTCTTGGTTTCAAATCCTTCTTCTGCCTTTGCTTGCTACATGATGTTGGATGGCTCTCTGACATCAACCAAACAGGCTCTTCCCCCATTTGCAAAGAAAAATAATGCCCCTCCTAGCAGGTTGTGAGGAGATCTCTCTCTCAGTGCTGTCACACTGCCAGGTTCACAGAACACTACATGAATGGAGCTATGATAAATTAAAGCAGTAGGTCCTAGGGACCCAAAACTTTCTCCCTCATCACCTCATATATTAACTACCCTCCGTGCACCAGAAAGCAGTGAGGTCATCCAGAGTGACTGATGTCCAGGGAAAGGTCTCAACATGAGGTTCCCACCCACTACCCGTGTATGTTTCCAATCAGCAGTCTCTTAACTTACCTGGGTGCTCCTTTTGAAAGATCACCCTATATCTTTTCCTTCTATGGTTAATTTTATGTGTCAACTTGACTCTGCCATAGTTGCCCAGGTATTTGGTTAAACATGATTGGGTGTGTCTGTGAAGGTGTTTCTCTGGAGAACCCTGACTAATATAGAGGAGTTATATATATATTTTAAGTACTTAGAATACAAAAAAAAGCTATGAAAAAAATCACCTATAATCTCAATTCTCAGAAATAACTAGAAACATTTTAATATATTACTTCCCAACCTTTTTTTCTATATATAATTGCATGATATCATAATATGCCATTTAGTAATCTACTTTCTTTCACATTATTAAATTTTCAAGATATGCTTTTTAAAACATTATTTTTTTTCAAACAATAGATGATTCTTATGTTTTTAAAACAAATACACACAGACAATACAGAAAAAAAAAATACAAAGAAGAACATAAATATTATCCTAACTCCCATCAGCAAAAAGCAATACTAGGTAGCATGTGGAGAATAACACTCTATCTGAGCCTAAATGTAGATGAATAGAAAAAAATTTTGCAAACATGGGATTATATTATGCATGCAATTTTCAAATAAAATTGTCAAATTTAATTTTCTGGTGTTTAATAGAAGAAAATAAAACTTAAGCCAAATTTCAGGAATTTCTGTAGGTCAAATAAATTTCTTCATCAGAAAATTTCATTTCTAAGTGATTACTCTGAAGATTGAAAAATGCATATTATTGGAGTTTGAGGATGTATTTTAGCTGGGATTCTTTTTTGTATATCTCAGAAAACAGCTGGCTGGCTTAGGCAAAAAGAGACATTTTTTCAAGAGACCTGGTAGTTCACAGAATGTGCAGAAGCTAGCAGGCCGGGCAGTTTTGGTTCCACCGCAGAGGGCAGGGAACCTGCCTCCTAGCTTCCTGCTTCCTCTGCCATCCTCAGACCCTAGAACCAGGGCAGACATTACCTTTAGCAGATGAATTGAGCTGTTCTACAGAAGCAAATTTCTATGGAAAGTAAATCTGTAGAAAGGAAAGCATTGATTTATTTCCATTAGGCCCACAGTGAGATTACGTTTAGGCGAAGGATGTGGGCTCATTTTTCTGATGGTTTTTAATTCAATTATCTTTCTTCTTGTGTCCTGAATAAAAGGAAATTCTCACAAGTACCTTAGTTGTGCATCTGCACACTTAGCTTGTGCTATAAAATGCCTGCTCGTAGAGAAAAAAAATCTCCTGAATTTTAAGTCCTGAGAAACGATCCTTGCCGTTTGTGGAAACCTGGGAGGCCACTGGGGTGATGGAGCCCAATTTGGATCCTTCTGTGACTAGACATCTTTTTCTCACACTTCCTCTTGGAGGACTCAGCAGACTGAAGGAAGACATCACCTCTGGGGGCCTAGCCACAGAAAGGAGAACGTGAGTGACAGGAACAAATATGCCATCAGAACTTCCCAGGAAACAAATCAGTGTCCTGTTTTGTTTTCTCAAGACGCCCATCACTGCCAGAATTGGCCAGGCATCTTTAAAGCAGAGAAGAGAGGATGAAGATGTTTCCAGGAAGATGATCTGTGCTGTCTGGCACTCTCAGCACTGCCCTCTGGTGGCTTTTAGCCACTTAGCAAATCCACACAGGGGGCCCCAACCTCTCCCAGGACACAGGACTGTTGGGCAATCAGGCATAAAGAATATGCTGTCGGTCTGGGGAGCATGCTAAGAGCCAGCCCATAGCTCTCATCCACTTGCTGCACCCTTTGCTTTTGTTTTCTTAAATAATTCCCTGTAAATCAAGCTACCTTGAGACACATCTTATAACAGGAGCTAGAAATAGAAACCTCTTAGAAAATGCACTGGATTCCTACTGAAGGAGGCTCCTTCTGACAGTAGACTGTACACACCAGTAGAAGGGCCTGGTTCTCACACTTAGAACCCCTCTGTGTGGCCTCTTTTTCTCAAGGACTCTTAAAGAGTCGCTTTATAATCCTTTGAGGGGACACCCAATAAAAATATTTAAGCTTTGGCCTCTCATTCCTAAGCCTTTTGTGAAAGCCAAGAGCCAATTATTTTATACTCTGTTCAAAGTGCTAAATGGTGCCTGCTTATAAATCAGGTAATAGCTGTATGAAACATTCCAAAGAAAACATTGTAAAAGTTCCTAGAAATTTTTGCAAGTATTGTCATTATGAAAAAAGAAACTGACTTCCCAGACACTAAAAAAATACTCTCTAGTTGCGACCTAGATGAAAATTTGTCTTCATTAGTCTCAGCACTGTAATACAAAACAACACAATGCCATTTAAAATATCAAATAAGAACATCTATATAATATAAAAATGTTTTAAAGTGGTAGTTAGGGTACCAGCTATGATTAAAGTATCCTCAGGAATGACTATGTAAGGAAAAAACTACTTTATGCATTTAATATCATTCTTCCTTGATGGCTAGTATCTGGCTTTCATTATTGAGCAAGGCAAACACTTTGCAAGGTGCCCTGTTTTGTACTTGGCACATGTAACTGAAAGATCTCAGAAGCAGCCATGATGCTTAACATGGCAGTTATTTGTTCTCCCCTCAGCAGTTTCCTCCACATTGCTCTCAGAATAAATTCAAACTCTTTGCTTTGTTTCTCAGGGCCCTGCATAACGTAGCCTCTGCTTGATGCTCCAGGCTTCTCTGACACCTCTTTCCTTTATGACACTGCCCCTCACACAGCCCTATCTAGGCCTCCTACTCCAGGCCAGGGCTGCTTTTCCTCCTTTCTGGAATGTTCTTCCATAGGTGGGCTATGCTTCATTATTTTCACTTGATCAGTACAATGGTTAATTTCATATGTTGACCTGACTGGGCCACAGTCCCCAGATATCTGGTCAAACATTATGCTAGACATTTCCGTGAAGGTATTTGGTCGATGAGATTAACATGTAAAGCAGTAAACTTGGAGCAGAGCAGATTGCCTTCCATAATGTGGGTGGGCCTCATCAATCAGTTGACAGTCTTAAGAAAAAGACTGAGGTCCCCAAGGAAGACAGAATTCTGACTCCAGGTGGCCTCTGGACTCGAGCTGCAACTTCTCTGGGTCCCCTGTTGGCCCACCCTGCAGAGTTTGGCATTGCCAGACCCTACAATTACATGAACCAATTTCT
>NW_006440618.1:115131-132253 GCF_000325575.1 Pteropus alecto | reverse complement strand
CTCTCTCTCTCTCTCTCTCTCTCTCTCTCTCTCTCACACACACACACACACACACGCATGTGCACGCACGCTATTGAATCTGTTTCTCTGGAGAACCCTGACTAATACAGTCAGAAAGCTTTCTTTCATACAGTGGCTAACAGTGTGGTCTCCCTCGATATCTTTCATGGGCATTTCCACAACCTCAGTTACCATGTGCACTTGCTCCCCAACTGGTCCAAGGCCTGTGGGCTCTGAGCAGGAGCATGAAGGACTCTGTGAGGTTAGAGGTCTCAGGGTGCTACAGCACAGCCCCCATTACAAGCACAGGACACCTATTGAGTGGATGGTGGACGATGTTTATTTATTCCTATTAACTATACAGCTTCTTTGAGATTACTGTGGGATTTGACCAATATGATTTTCAAATATAATATTTGGAAGTGAATTCCCACTTTATTATTTTTTAGAAACTTGAACAGGGGCCTACAGGAACTAGAATTAGAGAGTGACTCATTAATATTATGAAACTCCTCTAATAGCTCATTAATTCATTAATAATTATAATATTAAAACCTCATAAATAACTGTAATTACTCATTGGAAACAAGCCCTATCAAAACCTTTCACCAAAGCCCAAAACACCCTTTTATTATGCCGATACATAACCTTTACTCCTACCTTTTCACAGAGCCACTTCCTTTTGAGTGCTCCCACATGCATGAAAAACAAACTTCTCTCTTGTTAAGTGGGCCCCTGACTACTTGGAACTAAGTTGGTAAAACAAGTTTTCCTACTACACCAGGAACCCCTGTATTAACACTTTGCTGGTGGTTAACTCTGTTACTCTTCTTTAAAATCTTACATCATGAGTTTCCATTTATTACTATGCTAAGAGCTTTCAGTTCCTTTCGATTCTTTTGTTTATCTTTATACCTTTCAGTAATATTGCTAGGCCTCTGTCCCTGTTTTGACAAATTAATTTGCCTCTGTTTGAGACTAAGCACCCACCTATAGCACCACCTTCATTCAGCACAGTCGCCTCTCCTGGCTTTGGCCAGCAGCCCTGGGACTTTGACATCATTAAGACTAGCCCACTGGCATTCTATTCTATAACCACATTGGGGTCATTTGTAGTTTTGTCTAAGTGCTGATTCTACACGATGAAAATCAATACACAGCAATGGCATTATATTAACTATATAAAAAGTGGTCTTTATAAGCCCATGGGAAGCAATTTCCCAGCACCAACATTTTTGAGTGTCCCTGTCATGACGGTGAGCTAGTTTCCCCTATTTTGCAACAGTGCTGAAATCTTGATTGTTCAGATGTTGGAATGATCTTTCATGTGTATAACCCTGATCAATGTCAATGCCACACAGGCACTCACCAACCTGAGATTGTCTAGACCAAGTATCAGTGTCTGGATTTGAACCCGCCCAATATAAACAAGTTAATAATCTGTATCTTATAAAATAAAATATATTATGGGATGTAATATATAGCACAGTGACTATAGTTAACAATACTGTATTGTATATTTAAAAATTTCTAAGAGAGTAGATCTTAAAAGTTCATCGTGGAAAGAGTTGGAACAGAGCTTTTGACCTAGTCAAAGTCAAACTTTGGCATGCAGAATCCTCTGGAGGTAGAGCAGCCAGATCGAATGCAGAACCCCAGTTAAATTATAAACAATAAATCATTGTTTTGGTATAAGTATGCCCCATGTAATAATTAGGATATACTTATACTAAAAAATGATTCATTGCTTATCTAAAATTTAAATTTAACTGTGTGTCCTGTATTTTTCTTTCCTAGGTCTTGTCAACCCTACCTCAAAAGCTTGTTTAACACTGAATGCCAGGCCCCACACTCAGGTTCCTGATACAGTCAATTTGGGGTGGGGCCCAGGAATCTGCATTTTCAACACATTCCCAAGTGATGTTGATGCTGCCAGTCCAGAGTTGCACTTTGAGAATCACTGCTACAAAGCCCCTCCTGGTATGATGATGTTTCTTCATTTTTAGTGGTCCTGCACTGGAGACTGCTCATAGGAGGGATGCTCCATGATCCAGCTATGCACTCAAGGCATTTCATCTCCTTGTCTTCCTGGGAAGCATGTGTCCCTCTATTTTTAGGCAAAAGCACTGTGTGCTCCCATGAATTAAAATGCAAAGGTCTTGTTACCCCATACCAGGCCACACTCCCATCCACTCCTGCTCTCTTTAGAGTGCTCAGTCCAGAAGCATGAGCAGGTGAGGGGAGTTGACAGTCACAGCCAGTTAGAATCCTGCTCTGCTTGTGGGCATGGGCACACAGGAATCTTCTATGGCATTCCACAGCATTTGTCACATAGGAGCTTTTCTTATACCTCAGGAAACACTGCTGGTTTTTAAGGAAAAGCACTAGTGCCTCATCAGCATTTGTGATTTAGTTGTTGCTGAACATTTTTAATTTATCCACATTTTGTTTGTTGGAAGTAGAACGCCTACCATTGGACTCTCATTCCTCTAATTAGCCAAAAGCACCCCACACGAGTAGTTAATAACTGACTGAAACTTGTTCCCTCTCAGAGAGCAGGACACCTGCTATGATTGCTGAGTCACGAACTCACTTTCTGGCAAAGGCTTCTCCAGGTCACTCCTGTCTAGAAGTCATGTGTATTCATTTTCTAAGATTGCCCTAACTCCACTCTGGCTCCCCAAAATTCATATGTTTGACTCCTAACTCCCAGGACCTCAGAATGTGGCTGTGTTTGGAGAATTGGTCCTTATAGAGGTAATTAATGTAAAATGAGGTCATTAGAGTGAATCCTAATCCAGTCTGACTGGTGTCCTTATAAAAAGAAGGGATTAGGACAAAGACATGCACAGAGAGAAGACCATTTGAAGACACAGGGGGAAGATAACCATCTACATGCCAAGAAGAGAGACCTCACAACACACCTTCATCTCAGACTTTCAGCCTTCATCACCAACACACCTTCATGTCAGACTTTCAGCCTCCAAGACTATGAGACAACACATTTCTGTTGTTTGAAACACCCAGTCTGTGGTACTTTTTTATGTCAGCCTGAGCTAACTAACACTGCTGGAATAAAAGTTTTCCTTTACAAGGAAGAAGACTGAATAGCACATATACCCCAGGTAAGATGATTAAAATGTAGAATTCCATTTGAAATTCACTTTAAATTAACCTATGACTGTGAATTTAAGGTTGTCCCTCTCAACACATTTTACTGTCTTATCCTTTGGTTCCTCTCTCTTTACAACTAAACAGAGACCATAAACAAACTCTCATCTGAGAGGTGGGCACTGGAGATGCTTAGTGGGTAAGGACTGTCCAAGTTACTACTTGCTTCTGCAGGCTCTAAATGTGCCAAGAATCATCCTTAAAGACTATCTGCTTTCTTACTCATTACTTCCTCCTTGCAACAGGCAAAATTTATTTCTCCTCATCTTGGCATTGATAAAAGGCAATATTATCTGTGTCTAGGAGTTTTTGCTTGTCTTGTTTGTTGCTTTCAGTTTTATATCCCACATATGAGTGGAAATTATATGATTTTCATCTTTTTCTGTTTGACTTATTTGGCTTAGCATGATAATTTCAAGATCCATCCATGTTGTCACAAATAGCAGTATTTCCTCTTTTCATATGGCTGAGTAATATTCTATTGTGTAATATATTATAGAATTGTACACTTGAAATCTATATAATTTTATTAACCAGTGTCATCCCAATAAATTTAAATTTAAAAGGCAATATTTGCTAATTTCAAGTGTGCAGAAAAAAATTTCTGATAAACGCTCTTTGCTAATCACTAGTTTAGAAATATGCTTGTATAAAAATAATTTGACATTTCATCCCTATGCCTTTTATTTCCTCTACTGGAATTTTTCTCCCTCCACAAAGTTGCATTCTTGATACTTACTTTCTCTACATCACTTGCAAAACTGTCAAAAAGCATTGATCTAATTTGTAATGTAATTATATAGTTTACATCAAATATTTAAGATTTTTGGACAGAAATTCACAGGGTATGCACATAACTAGGTCTATCAGAAACTTTTTGAAAATTTCAATCAGGCAGTCTTCTATATAGTTAATAAATTATTTATTCATGACTCTCAATGTTAATCATCACATTGACTTAAACCACTCAAAATTACAATTTAATTAGTTTTCTCTAATATAGTTACATATTTAATTAACTTTCCTGCTCTCCAAATAGTAAACATTTTCTTTGATTAACATAGCTGAGTCATACAAATCTTTATGCTTTTCTTGCTGTCAGTTGCAAGTATAGTTTAAACAAAAATAGTTCACATTGCACTGTGCAGAAAATAAGAAGTTAGGAAGAAGGATGACAGATGGTTAGGAAATTAATTTCACAAGTAAATGGATCTTCTATTGACTCTGATAGACATTGTAAGAACACGGAAGCAAAAATACCCTTTCATTTTCCTCGGCTCTATTTTGCATATGCTGATCACGTCGGCACCAAAAGGTCTTGTATTAAATAATAATTTACAGTTCCTTTCTGATTTATTTATTACATTTGTTTCATTTAAATTTTTATTACCTTTGAGGCCTGAAATGTCACAGCTGAAGTTGGGTCATGACAATTTATGGAAAAAATCCTCCTACAAGGGTGAGGATGTCAGTGGGTGGTAGGGGAGGTCCCTGGTGCACTGCTGCCCACCAGCCAACAAGAGGAAGAATAGCTGCCTGTTCGGAGGTGCTCCCACTGCACCAGCTGGTGGAGGGCCTCTAGAATAGACAGGCTCTGGGGCCCAGCTGGAAGTGCTTCAACACCAGCAATATCAGCACCATCTGGGGACTTGTCAGAAATGTGAATTCTCAGGCCCCACCCAGACCTGCTGGGTCAGAGACTATAGCAATGTTCTGCCATATGATCTTTGGTTTCATTTCCTCACATAGATTGAGACAGAACCAGTAGATTGTTACAGGATTCCAAGACGTGTAGCATAGGTGTGAAGGAGAACACCCACCTTCAGGAGTCAGACACCAGACCTCAGCTGTTTATTGATTGGATATTGATTAATGGGCTGTGGTTGTCTCCACCTCCTGATCTAAGTGAGAGTCTCATGATTGCAAGATGCCTCCTGAACAAAAGCTTTTACATGTGTTGCCACTAGATCTCTTTAATCAAGGAAACTAAGTACATTCCTCTTAACTGTTTTTATTTTTTGCCACTACCTACATCAATTGGCATGAAAGAATAAAAAATTGCATTTATAAAAAGCACTCTTTAGGCACAAAAGTGAGACTTCCATATGTAGAAACAACTTATTTTTCATCGTATCTCAGAGACAGATGGAGAAAACAATTAAGCCAGCTCCGAACTGTCCAAATCTAATAGTTATTCTCTTCTCATACCCATCTTATTATCACAGATGTGCCAGGTAAATCCAGGGATGTTGATGTGAGAGGAATGGCCTACCAGGTTATTTTTTTGTAGTGAAGCAATAAGAGGGAAGGGAAGCAACAGATTTTTCTCTAAAATAAAACTCCTAAAGAAATGAAAATTCATTTCTGCCTGAAGGAATGGTGGATTGGTTTAGTGTTCAAGCTCTGTCAGGAGTCTCCCTGAATAGCAGGGCACTTCAACTCAGAAGCAGGTGTTTCCATCTTATAAGAAAGCTGAGTCCTGACAGATTGGGTACAGCTGCCTCCATGAAGGAGAGAGGAGAAGGCAATGCACCTGGCTGCAGGTGGAGAGTGACCTCGAGAACGTGCAAAATAAGCGTTCTGTGTTTCCTCCAGATGTCCAATGAAAAGAAAATGAGCTGGATCCATAAGTGAGTTAGCTCACACTCCAGTGCAATTCCTTGCCTGGAGGATTAACAGTCAAAAAGAGATGAGAGACTCTCTCTCTTCCCCTACATCTTTAAAAGGGAGACCCAGGAATGTGATGACGGTCGCCTAATTTGGGATCTTACAAAATTTCCACATAAAAACAGAGAAGCTAGAAAACAAAAACAAAACCCATGAGCATTATTTACAGCAAAACTAAGTGATGAGGTATTTTCATAAACATCAAAATAAAAACAGGGTGGGGACAAACCACCAATAACCGAGACCTTCAGGGCACTGGCAGAGGGAAGGGACAGGGCATGGATGGACCTAGGACAGAAAAGCTCCAAGGACCCATAGCGATCACAGGCACACACAGGCATCCCACTGGAGAACAGGCGGTGAGACTGGGAAGTGTTTGCCTGGTCTGATAAATGCCCAGTCCGATAATGAGCATGAGGCAAGGGATGCTCGACAGCGGGGCAGGCCCCGAGCTCTCAGATCAGCAGTGAGCATGCTTCTAGGACAGGGCTCCACACTGAAAAGAAGAGCAGGGTGTGGGATTGAGCGTATGGGAGCAAGAGAGGTGAAGAAAAGAAAGGGTCCAGATACAAGAGGCAGACAGGGATCAGAGACAAGTTATCTCAGAAGAAAGGTTATACTATTCAAAAACAATAGAACGGGGGCTCCAGGGGGTTCTCCATCTAAAGATTGAGGAGAACTAATCTCGCATTAAGCCATACAGTCTTGGAGGTTAATTCTCATCTGATATTACAAAAGGACAAAAGAAGACAAGAGGCAGTCCCCTTTGCAGAAATTACTCCCTATGAACTTGGGCTGGGAAGTTCCCTTTATCTTCCCAGCACTGGTTTCTTAGCTCTCAGATTTCAGTTTAAACATCAACTCATCAAAAGCCTTTCCCATCACCCCAGTCTAAATTACTTAGCCTTTATCACATCACATTATTTTACCTCTCTGAAGATTTATCAATGTCTGATATTTTTAAGTAAATATTTTATTGAAGAACATGAAACATAAATACATCTCTTGAGTTTGACTGACATTTTCCTTGAAATAATATACAAAAACCAGATCTGGTCAACAAAGGACCAACTTTAGTCACCATGCAAGAGAGGCACTATTCTACCCAGTCGCTTATACGGAGCTACTTAACATGGAATGCAGAGTTTGCCAGAAAGAAGAAGAGGAGTTTTGATAGGGACTCTGCTTTAAAACCTCATGTATGTGTTGGGAATGTGTCTACTAAACTTCACAATGGGAATGTGCAAACTTAGATAACCCAGACAGTCCTGGGGATCAATTCTTCTTTATTCTGCTGGTCAGAATAGGAGCTAATAGGTCCAATTGTGAAAGGAGTCTTGAAACAAACTTCAGTTGCTGAAGATCCAGTGGGACTCCAGACACATGCTGTTAAAAATTCTTTGTTACTGAGTTTAACATCAGAATGGTTGCCCTCAGCAACTGCGAATCCCAATAGCAGCTACTTAAACTAGCTTAGGAGGGTCTGGCACACTTCTTGATAGTGTAGCAGGAGTAATGCTGTGTCCCTGGAAGATAGACAAACACTAGTTCCATCAACGAGGTCTTAAAAGTTGTGCTGATGACATTCCTATCCATTGTCATAGTACAATTAAAAACAAAACAAGGACTGAGGAATTTTGCAAAGTTATAGTGTTTTTTTATTATAAACTAAACCATGTAATAATTACAAATTTAACTATTTTCCTTATTGAAGGAAATGAATATACTCTCCTGCCCTCTGCTCCATCATCCTTCATGTAGCTATCAAATGGAGCAGGCCTCCATCTCCTTCGTACCCATACAGCTGAGCAATACCACCTACCATCCCTAGCAAAAAGCCAAATACTGATCAGAAAGGCTCTTTACCTCATGGATGTGAGGTAAAATTGAGGATGAGGATAATACACACAAAAAGGAGAATTGGGTGACAATCTACATAATAAATGGTGAGATACCTCCACCCCACTAGTCTGTTCTCACTTAGCCCTGAGAGCACCAGCAGCTAGGCCTCCTGTAAGGTATAAAATATGTGTAGATTCTCTCTAGGAAAGTGACCAGTAGAAGAGAAAAAAATCACATGCTGATGGTAAGGGTCCCCCCTATTGAAATGGTTCATATGCATCTGAAACAGAGAACCATCCACAATAACCCCTTACCCAAGCTTCCAGATTTTTAATGCCTCACTCTTAAACTTGAATGCTATTTGAGGATCATCAGGTAGTTGAAGCAAGGTTTTAATGTGAAAAATGGAGACCAATACAAATAGTCAAAAAAAAAAAATTTAAGGGCAAGAAAGAAAAACAGATGGGAACAGGAAAAAAAACTCAAAATACTACAGTATAGTATGTTCAAGCTAAAAAGAAAGATACTAACTCCATAACACAATAATGGGTAGTTATTCAAAGTAATTTCCAGAGAACAAAAAAGAACACTTTAAATAATAAAATACATTAGATAATTAAAAAAATAAGTTGAAGGATCAGAATAAGAATTTCTTAAAACTTCACAAAGTAGAACAAAAAGATTTTAAAAAAGAAAGAGAGAAGAAAATTTTTAAAAATTCAGAGATTGGTTTGGGAGGCCAAAATCAAAATAGTAGAATATAAAATCAAGGATCAAGGAAACAGAGGACATTATCAACAAAGAAGAATAAGAACATTTTCTAATATGGAAAGTCATGAACTTCCAAATGAATAATAGCCACTAAATGCACAGAAAGTTATATGTAATCTAATGTGTGCACACAAAGCAACACAAAAAAAACCTAAAGATTCTAAAAGACTTTGGTTTTCCTCACAGAGAAAAATAAGCACTATGCATACAAAGTGTTGGGGATCAGAATAACATTGAATTCTCATCAGCAAACTACAAATAATCACGAGAGTTGCCTTCAAGATTCTGAAGGAATATGACTGCCAGTATTTATCCAGCTAAGTTGATACTTTCAGACATGCAGTCTCAAAAAATTAACTTATGCACCTATCCTTATGAAGCTAGTTGAGAGTATGCTCCACAAAATAATAGAGAAAACCAAGAAAAATAATGCTATAGGTCCTGAAAAATGTGAGCTATGACAAAAGAAAGAGGAGGAAGAAAGTCCCAAGAGGGTAGAGAAGAAAAATGCCAGAAAAAACAGTGGGAAATGAAGCCTAGAGAGCAGGTAATACAGAGCAGAGTAGGGAGGCTAAGGCCTCCAGGAGCAATACCTCAGAAGAAAGGAGAAGAAAGGGGAAAGAGGAAACAGAATATCTGATATATTTGGTTAATATGGTCATCAGAGGGGTGAAGGAATTAATGAATGATTTATGCACAGAAAACTTGAGAGCCTAGAGAAAGAAAAGTGGTATTGTAACCAGAGGAAAAATGAGTCCCAGGCTTGTGCTATCTGCCACTGTCCAGCCAATAGACCAACATAGGAATTGGGCTATTTAGAATAAGCATTTATTGGAGAATTGCAATTCCCTAAGAACAGGCGGACTATCACTCCAAAGGCCTGGCTTTCCCAATATCCCACGTACAGAATATTTTTAGTCAGTGGTCATGGAAACTAAGGAAGTTGGGTACTGCTGATTGGACAACTAAAGGGAGATGAGATAGTTGATCACTGTGCCCTGTTCTGGAATCAGCCATGGCGTCATCCCATCAGATCCCACGGCCTTCTGCATCGATGGGGCTAGGAGCTGAAACACATCTAAAGCCAAAATAACTACCCTTGGTCTAGTTTAACTAAAGCCTATTTGCCCAAATGATTATAGGCCAGAGACTCAGTTAATCATGTCCTAAAGCTAAATGATTTAAGGAGCAGGCATATAGAGGACAAGGACAGGGAAAAAAACAAATAAGTCATAAAGCCTTTATCTGGGCAAAACTAACTTAAATCAAAGGAAAAAAAACTACATTAAAGAAATGAAGTTGGGAAGTGAACATATAATATAAATATATATATGCCTTACCATTAAAATGTACAGCTGAAACTTATTGGATTTCATTTACCAATGTCACCATAAAATTTTTTTTAATTAACAGTGAAAAGAAAAAGAAAGAAAGAAAGAAATGAAATTTGTGTGTATTTACAACCTATAGAATAAGAAGAGATGAAGTCGGGAACGCTGTGAAGCTCATAGTACGGGGGTCCTTGCATCAGGTCCTCCTTCAGTACCACAAAGATAACATAATCAGGATATGACTAACATAATCAGGATATGATAACATGTGATAACATAATCAGGATATGAATATTACTAACATACTGTAAATAAATGATCATGATATTGTAAACACTGTAATTTACCCAGAAATTATATTTTATGATAAGAGAATGGAAAAAAGTACATATTGAGGAAGTGCCAAAAATTACATTCTCATCTGCTATAGTAAGAAGTCTACAGGCTAATACATAAAACCAGAAATCGAGAAATAGTATTATAAGCTTATCATGTGTTAACGTAGACATAAAACCTTTATAAATCCGTAAGAGATTTAAATTTTACTTCTAAGGAACAGGAATTAGCAGTGTAGAGAGTTGGAGCTGGACACCTCTGTTTTTCTTTATAAGTATTCTAAAAAAAGAATACATGAAATATTATGATAAAATCAAAACAAAAACTAAAAAATCTTCACATCTGCTTGCCATTTACTGTGTGGTATTTAAATTAGAAATCACACTTAGAATGGGTTTTCCTCACCACGAAAATTTTAGAATACAGAGTATTTTTCTAAATCTCATCCATCTGGAATTCACTTTAGTAATAGTGTGTAGAAGAAACCTATCTGTTGAAATTTTGTTTTCTGTGTGGCTTTGTTGTTTAATTGACTAGAGGTGAACCCCCCCTCCCACCTCCACCGTCATCTCACCACCTACCCCACCTCCACTTCAGTCAGGCACGATTCTAGACCAAGTTGTCTTAGTGACATTACATCATGCCCCATGGGCTTGTTTAGGGGGCTGATGCTTTGGTACCCACAAAAGAGGAAGAGTTTCAGAGAGCATGAAAACCAGAACTGGGAGAAGCCGAGGACTCTGGGAGACATTAAGGAGGTAAGAAAGCAAGACCGTGTGTGTGATGGAGGAACGCCAGGGATCTTAAGTGAGAGGGACAGTCAGGAGTCTCAGGTTTCTGACCTGAGAACCCAGATGGCAACTGTATCTTGAAGTGTTGCACCCTGAAATGCCCCATCCCCCAGTGGGTTTTTATGTTTTTCTCATTGTTCTGTCATTGATCCTATTTGACGTTTTTTAATTCTCTGCCTATTTCCCTGGTATCCTATTATCATTCCTAGCGCCATCTAAAGGTTTCTATTTCCTGGCGGGGGTAGGGGTGGTGAGAGTTTCCTCTAAGCGGCAAATTACAGTTAATCATCTTAAAAACACTTTAAAAAAACCCAGCAATCTTTGGCTCGCTCCTCTCTTATGTTAAGTTCTCACATTGGGAAAACTTTTATTTGTTGTGTCTATTAAGCCTGGCTCAAAGCAAATCTTGCTCCTTTGTGCCCAGCGTCTTCATGTTTAAGCTCATCTTCAGAAGACCCTGAGGGCATTTTGACATTTGCCCTGCTGTCACCCCAGGTCATACCATTCACTAACTTCTCAGCTACATGTTGAATAAAACTACTTTGCAATTTCTCAATATTTTCTCAACTACTTTAAGATTCTGAAGGCGTGGGGGGGTGGGATTACCATAAAAAAATATAAAACCTATAAATAAGGACCAACTTTGCCTTAGGCTCTGTTATGGCTCAGTATGGTATTGTGAGTTCTTGTCTTTATTTAACGTTTTTTTCATCATTTTTTTTTGTCTTGGGTTTTTGTTGTTTTGTATTTGGCATTCATACTGATTTTTAAAACATCACATTAAAATATTATTCATCTTAATTTCTGAGGTTTATGTCCATCCCCTTAAATTTGCCCCTGGGGGAATACTTCGCTCTCCTCACCTTAATCCCAGCCCTGCCTGGGTAGATATTCAGTCTATTCCTGGAGCTCTATGTGCACCCACCCATCTAAACTCCTGCTAAGCTGACCTCTGGCTAGCCTCTCCTGCTCACCTGTGAGCTACTTGGGGCCCCAGAGGGAGGCGTGGCAAGTGACCCTCAACACTCACCTCATAGATTCCAAGATATGCTCCCATACTCCCAGCCACACCTCAAACACGGGGCAAGGGAGA
This sequence comes from Pteropus alecto, assembly GCF_000325575.1. Lineage (NCBI taxonomy): Eukaryota > Metazoa > Chordata > Mammalia > Chiroptera > Pteropodidae > Pteropus > Pteropus alecto. The sequence goes on along the minus strand of NW_006440618.1, from coordinate 120,251 downwards.
TCCATTTTTGGCAGTTAATTAATTCAACTTGTCATCTTAAATGGTCACTGTGTGCAGGGCTCTTTGGAGACTATGATCTTCCAGAAGGAATGAGCTGGCAGCCAGGAGAGGAAGGGAGATTGATGTGCTTGAGGTACAAATGTTAACCTTGTTGGTATTTTCCCTCCTTTGCTTACCTACTTCGCTTTTGGCTGGTATACAAATTATGCCATGAACCATAAACGTCTCTGTATTTAATTCTTTGGATATATTTCTAAGTTCATCCTTAGAAGGAGCCCAGAAAGAAAAAAACTTGTTGAGTCAATTGGAAGAAAAGCTTTTAAGACAAATGCATATTTTCATCTGTTTTCTAAAACTTGTACAAGTTTACCACATACAATATGAATATGTGACTAAGGTCTTTACAAGGATTTTGAAGAAATGTGGTGTGTGCCTCTTCTGAGCTAGGGCACTTAGGAGAGTGAATGTGTAAGCTCTGGGCTTCATTTCCCTTCATCACTGGATGCCCTAACAGTACTGTAAGCCACGAAAGAGGCTGAAGCTAAAAGATAAATAAAAAACATTTGTTTGAGTGTCAGAGGTTGCAACTGGGAAACACGGATTCAGGCCGCAGTCTGAAGTGTGCTCAGAAGAAAAAAAAGAAAAGTAGAGCTTATAAAGGCTCAGGTTACATGTGCCATGCTCAATTTGGCCTTCTTTATGTAAACGAAGGATTGTGGGTAGGTTAATTGAGATTGATTGAGTTCAACATGCAAACCAAGGATGTTGGTATGTAAAACGAGTTGGCTTCTTTCAAAGTAAAGAATGCAGATGATCTGGTTGTCATGGTGAGGAAGAGATTAAGGTCCAGGCATGGCTGAGAAGTTCAAAAGTTTATGAAGAAACATGCTGGATGGAACGTGTGTAAGACAAATTTCTTCATGGCTTCCCGGCTTCACTTTAGTTCCCTTGACATAAATGATTCCACCTTGACAATCTCTGTTCACAGTGCCAAGGGCTGGAAGGAGCCTGGGTGGAGGTGAGCTCTCCACCAATATGGACCATTATATGAGTGAGAAATGTACTTCCTTTGTGCTTAAGCTATCAATATGTGTGTCTATTTTATATAAAATTTGGTCTCCCTGATTGATGCAACTGACTAAATAGAATATTAAATGTATCTGAAAAAAGGGATTAATAAACTGAAACACAGATTGAAAGAAATTATCTATATTGCAGCACAGAGAGACAGATTGGAAATATAAAAGAGGGGATATGGTTAATGGATGATGTAAGGAGATCTTTGAATTAGTTTCAGAACTTAAAAAAAAATAGATGCAATTGGGAAAAATAATATTCAAAGAAATAATAGAAAAAAATTCCAGACTTGATGAAAGACATAAATCCTCAGATTCAAGAAGCAAAATTAACACCAAGACACAGCATGGAGAATTGCAGAATGGCTGAAGGATCATCAAAAGGATTGCTATTTAGACCTAAAACAGACTTGGCATCAACTGAAGACAGTAGGATAATATTTCCAAAGAGCTGAAAGAAAATATGTCCTCTAAAAATTGTACACCCTTCTAAAAAAATTATGTATGAGTGAGGATGAAAAACAATATGTTCAGACAAACAAAATTGGAGAGAATTTGCCAGCAAAAAACTCTAAAAAATGGTCTTCTAAATTATGTTTTTAGGTAGAAATAAAATAATCTTTTGAAAGGAAAAACTGGATTGCAAGAAGGAATGCTGAACTAAGAAACTGCTAAATACATGGGTAACTCTAAAGGGGTTTTACTGTAAACAACAAAAACAAAAATTAGCAGTTATAATCTAATCATGGAGAGTCTTTTTTTATAAAAGCGACATAAGGATACTGGACAAAATTCCTATGTAAGCTGTGTGTGGGGATGATGGGAGGGTAGTGTTTTAAATGTAGAACAGAGACATTTATTAAATATACAATAAAGTTTAAGAGACATTTAATAAATTTAAACTTCTAAATCAATGGTAAGGGAAGATGAAATTTGGGGGAAAAATGTTGAACGATGTGAAGGAAAGCAGAAAAAGAGAGGTAGGGAAAACATTAGAGTAAATAGGAAGCACAAAATAGAAGAAATAAATCCAAATATATCACCCAGTTGCCTGGAAACACAAAATTGAGTTATAAGTTGTTGGTAAGAGAAATGTTTACTGCCTACAGACAGAGAAGAGAAAAAGTAAAAGGTTGAATAAACACACCACACAAAGCTAGTCCAGCCATTTATATTAGACAGTAGATTTTAAGGCAAAAAAGGTTAGTAGCAGTTTTGGGGTTTGTGTGTGTGTGTGTGGTTTGTGTTGTTGTTGTTGTTGTTGATGGTGGTTTTATCCAAACTCTCTCAATATCATTCTAAAATGGAGCCTGCAGGTGTGTCACCCAATGTCTGCACAGTGTAATCCCCTCTGTTGAGACTCACGGCAGCAAAAATGGCACCATTTTTAGCTCTTCAAAATCTGAGCCAGCATGCAAGCCCTGTCACCTAGCCAGTGCCTCTCAAACCATTTGGGATAAGCAGGGCAGAGGCTAGGGTACTCTAGAGTAGAGGGATGTTGTGGTGACTCTCTCCCATCATTCTAACCATCTACCCCAAGTTGGGTGAGAAGAGATCATTTCATTATAATCTCATGTCTCATGGACAATTGCCTTTCTCAAAAAGAAAAGATAAAGGTAAGGAAAGAATGGTGAGAGAAAAAAAAAAATCTTCCTTTTGTGAAAGATAAAATATTAAGGGGAAAAAGGAACAAAATAATGTAAAAGGATAGGGGATGACCCTCTAGTTGCTTCTCCATAGTCAAACCCAACGGAGAGATCTGGATGCCCAGGTCTGGAATGAAGGCAGCAGGCTGGAGATGAAAAATACCAAAGAAGTCAAGAAATGGACAAGAAGTGAGGAAACATATTTTTTAGTCTGGATTTAGCAGATAGATGAGATTGGGATCAGCCCTTGGAGAAAGAACTTCTAAATAGAAAGCTGTTATGTTTATGGGATAAATACTTTCCAACTCTACTTTTAATTTGCTGATCGTCTCAAATTGACAGCAAACATATTCTGAGAAATCTGAATGGGCATTCTCAATCCATCAAACAGAATCACAGGTGTTCTGCATTATCCAGCCCCTACTACTTCACAAATTTCTTTCAAACACCTCTGCTCTGTGAGGCAGGCAGAGCTGGTTACCTGTACCCATTAGATTATTTTACCTGGAAGAGCCAAGATGCAAAATGAGAGCTTCAGATGGAGTTGCGGGGTTGTTTTGACCCCTCTCCAGAAAACCCACAGGCCCCACACTGAGTTTCTTGGGGGCTGGCTTTATCTTCTTTCCATTCTCCAAGTCCCTCTGGAAATGAAATGCAGGTGAAAGCACAGGGCTTCCACTACTCCCTCACTCTGTTCTGTCACTCCTCTCCCCGGCCTTCCAGGAAAGGGGCCTGCCAGGCAAGCAGAGCTGCTGCAAAAATGCATAGATAAGGGAAAATTCCCAAAGTGAAATGCATTCCCCAGATTGTGACATGTTTCCTGGAGGTAGAAAAGGAGATGACAACTCCCTTGGTTTTGTTGTTTGGCCCACACTCTCTGCCCCTGGACAATCAAAGCCCAGATGGACAGGTTCTACTACTGGGTCTGCCTGACCACCTCCAACATGTATTGAACCAAAACAGGACCAGAAGCATTTCGGAAGTCGGCCCATGATTTGTCTGACCAGCATTGATATTCTTTTAAAAGTATTTACAAGTAATCAGGAGAGATTTGGTGAAAAAGAGAAGGAAGGAAGTTGGATTTGGCTAATTACCTGCCCAGATTCTTTCCCTGTAGAATAGGGGATTTCGTTAGCTAAAGGATTCTTGCCCAGATGTTGAAAACAAAACTATGTGTCATTAAATACTAATTTAGGACATTGTTTGAAATGAGTGCATAGAAGTTCTAAGAGATCCATATCATTAACCATTCTACCTTTGTTAAACGTTTTTCTAATTTTTGCTATTATAAACCAAGTTGTTATGCATTTCTTAAATATTTGACCATATGTGACAAATATTTTCATTTTTTAATCCAATAGGTAAAAGATGGCATTTCAATATTTTGTGTTACTTTTTAAATTTAGAATGATGACTTTTTGAATGTTGATTGCCCATTTATAGGAACACTTCCATTTTATGAGGTACAATACATCATTATCTAAATTTATTAATTTCTCTGCCATTATAAATGCTCTTATTCTCTCTCCTTTCCCCAGTTTTACATTTGCGTTTCGAGTTTTGTCCACGGCAACTGTCTTTCCTGTAGGAACGGGCAGAGCAGTCTTTTTTCTCTCTTGTGTTTATTTTTATGCTTGGAGCCATTGTCTTAGCTCAAGTGAGCACTCGTATGCCACCCTGTAATTAAGAAAACTAGACTCTAAGAGGTGAATATTGCCCAGGCCCCACATCTAGAAAGTGTGGGGGCCAGAACTGAATCCCAACCTAACTCAGGCTCTTCCTTCTGCCCCTCAGGCTTTCTCTGATCAGCCGCCTGGCAGACAGCATGGAGGAGTCTGGGAGAGAAAGAAGGCAGCTGACCAGGGAGTTGCTAGTCCAAGACCAGGGATGCGGAACTTTGGTTAGTCTGCCTTCCAGTGGTATCCCAAAGCATGTCTTAACACATATCAATTCCCTAAAGACCTTCCCCCTGGTGTGAACAAATTTCCTGCAAAGAATATAAGAAAAAATAAAGAGAGAAAGCAAGAGACAGCTCCTTTTAATTCTTTTGCCTCTACAGGAAGTTTGGAAATAACGAGGTCTTATTTTAGAGAAAGAATATCTTTCACCAAACACCTTAGCCCAGGCAGATTCTGTGCCCGGCATTGCCCTAGACATATGATAAATGCTTGGTGAATCAGTGTCTTCCTTCTAGTCCCTACCACAATCTGGCACATATAAATAAGGGCCAGTTAATACTTATGAATCCATTCCAGTGTGGATTCCACATGTCATAAGGTTTTAGAGGCAGAAAGAGTCAGAGAGGGAACATCACCTGGTAGGTCAGCATTCAGCCTACACTCTACTCCATCTGAACAGGACATCCGTGGTGTCCCCTGCCTCACAGCCGCCCACCTAC
>NW_006440618.1:102520-115050 GCF_000325575.1 Pteropus alecto | reverse complement strand
GAATCTAGAACATTCCCTCATGAACAGAAGCACAGGAGTTACACCCACTTCTGTTTAAGACTGTCATTTGGGGAGGGAAAATGGGGTGGAATGCCCTGGGATTACAGGCTAGAAAGTTGTCTACTGATTAACACCTAAGTAGTTTGGATCAAAACCTGCAGTGCTGATGCAGATTTAGTTTGAGACTCTTCAGGCCATGAGGCAGGGGCCAAGAGCCAGGGGGGCCTCCCCAGGCCTCTCCTGGCAAAGGCGGTTAAGCAGACATGGTCACATCTGAGGCTGCTGCATCATCGTTCACCAATCTCCTGGCATTTGGTGAATGCACCAGCCCTTTAACTTCACAAAATGGTAAAGTAGCAAGGAAGTTGAAAACATGACAGATAATTTCTACGGACGAGCAGCCTGTGCTCAGCTCCAGGTTTTTCTTAAATTCAGACTATGCAGGGCAACTTAAGTCTCCCAGAGTGCATCTCTGACTTACACCAGATCCTTATTTATAAATTGAGTAAAGCTAACCTTGGTTCCTCTGTAACCTTGAAGGTATGGTCTCCCAAGTGAATGAAAAGGGTTTTTATAATTTCCCCACATGAGGGATCCCCATCAGTCCTCCTAGCTAAGCAGACAGCCTCCAAGCTGGCGTGCTCCTCACCCACTCCTTCCCACATGCCCCCTCTCCTTCCCTCTGCATGGATGGGTAGGTATTGAAGAGGCCCGGTCCAGACTATGACCTAGAGAGATGTGTTTCATTCATCGTCTCAACCTCCCTCACTCCTCATTTCCTACCTGAGTTTGCATCGGGCCCTACAGGGTGCGTTGGGAGAGAAGGGCTAGTTTTCAGGAAACTACCCAGCTGCAGGGACAAGCCACACTTGGCTGGACACAGGGAGTGGGGGGAAGAACTGATTAGGGAGCACTATGAAGGCCTGGCCAAGGGTCATGGCCACCCTGCACATGAAGAGGGAGGATCCATTTGAGGTGGATAGAAACGGCAGCGGCGGCTTGAGTCATCACACTTTATTGTCAGATACCGTTCCACAGAGCAGCTCTCGCCCTGACCCTTAGCTCCTTCTCTCCAAGAGTTTATAGAACATTGTAAGTGCTTCATGTTTACAAGTCAGTAAAAGGCAAGACAGATTTTTTAAATCCCTCTTCTCCCATCTAAGGAAACCCCTTATGTCCTCTGCCTCTGAGGAGATGCCTGGGAGACCTCTCCATGCCAGTTCACAAGTCTCACATCGTTTTTCAATTTGCATAGTATTGAATGTACAAAGGAACCACAGCTGATTTACTCTGCATCTGATGGCTTTATGCTTACTTAGGTCACATCCACTGTTTGCTGTGGTGGTAGCTTCAAGTGCTGCTCCTGAAACTGCAGTGGGTGGGTGCCAGGGTGACCTGGGGCCTCCCACCAGGGTCCTGTCCTGGAGGAAGGGGTGGAAGCTGCTCCTGATGCCCAGCAGGTACCTCCGCTGGTTTTACACGAAGCAACAGAGGACTTGGATCAGCAGGATTCCGCCAGTGTTCCTGTGGTGAAAGCTGTGGGGGCAGGGAGTGTTGCTCCCAGGCCCCCGGGTACTGGGACACTGGCTTCTGGGGTGCCGTCCCTGGCTCCATAGCAAGTGGTGGCTGCCAGGGCCCCCATGGTTGCTGTTCACCAGAGGGAGGATGCTGCCCCCACCCCTGCAGGGAACAATCGCCATATGTCAGGAACGATCTGGGGTCCCCCAGATGAGCCCCTGCACCACCAGCTTCCAGCTGTGAGAAAGGATGTTGGGAAGCAGAAAGTGGACTCAGATCTGCAGGACTGAAGCCTGAGGAGGGAGAGCGATGGAAGTCTCTAGAGGGCTCGCCCAGTGCCCTGGCTGGAGGCTCCAGGTCAGGAGAGGCCACATTCACATCCAGGACACCAGAATGCCCCGAGAAGACAGCTTGACCAGAAATACCCTCCAACTCCCAGGAAAAGTGGCCAGCATAAGTCTGGAGAGTTACACTGGAGTTACTTCTGGGGAGGACGCCGTGGTGGCTAGAGCAGGTGGGGGCACAGAATCCACTCTGATGGGATCTTGAGACCTGAGCATCTGTCTCTTCATTAGGCCTCCTCTGGTTGTTCTTTGGTATTCGAGCTCTTCTGTTCTGAAACCAGACCTGAGGTAAGGTGGGGTAGGGGAGGGGAGGCAGGGATGAACAGAGGGAAAGCCAGAGAGAGAGAAACAAAGGGAAGAGAGAGAAAAGATATTTTCTAATTAAGCCCAGTACCAAAATTATCAACAAGCAGCACATGATTTGAGGTTAAACAGTTGTCAAATAAAACTTCTACTAAAACTTAAAATAAAAGAATCTTTGGCTAGGCTGATCCAGACCATTCACTGTGTGGCCTAACCTACCTTCTGAGCAAATCTCCCCAAAGTGCCCACCCTGCACCCATGTGAGCATGAGCACACTTGTACACTCACACACACACATGGGCACATGCTGGGCGCTGCCCACTCACCTCCCACCCTTGCAATAGCCTCCTTTCAACTCAGGACCAGTTGCCAAGTGTGCTCCCTGAAACAATATATAGGACACTCCGCCTGATTGGTGGTGCCAGTTTCCCCAATGTCCCAGTGCCCTCCTAGAGCCTGCATCTGAGGCATCCCTTCCTGCCTGCAGGCACAGGGTATTGGGTGCTGGCTGGTCATCAGAGTGAATCTGCTTTCCTCCTTCAGGGCCTTCGCAAATGCTAATCCAATCTTCCAGAAGCTGGTCCCTCTAGGCCTAATAGCTCCCACCTCCCTGTCCCTCCAGAGAATGGCATGCAGCTGAGCCAGGGAAATTCAGGGTTTCCCATCCTGGTTCCAGGAGCTGTGAGCTGTAACCACCCAATGCACCATTTACTGAACTTTCAAGGCTAGCTCTTTTGTCTGTAACGTCATAAAATCAGGGTTGTGCTGGAGTCCTGACAGGCTGCCTGCCCCTCCCTCAGAGACAAGTTCCTCTGCCAGTTGATAAGAGCCCTCTGCAGGCTTTCAATTCTAACTCAAAAGTCACTGGCTTAGAAGATTTCAGTTCTTTTTCTAAATCAGATGTCACTGGTTTAGGGGTTTTGCTAAGCTTTTTGGTATCCCAGTTCAGGTTGAAGGAGGGGGAGCCCCGTACGAAAAATATGGAAATTTATTTAAATAAATTCAGGTTACCACCACTTCCAAAAATAGGAGGCCCCACAGCCCTGACCATCCAGATTTTTCTCTCTGCATATACTGAGTGCTGTTGGTAACCTTATCCCCTCTGGGCTGTGGTCTGCTTAATTTCTTGGGTTAAAGTTTTTTTAAAATATAATTCCTAACAGAGCACTTGGCACTAAGTAAACCCTTAATGGACGTTCATTCTTACCCGAGTAGCCTGATTCCTTCCACTATCTTCACTTAGGGACTGGATAGGAAATGGTGGGATAGGGGACTCCGAGGCCTCAGGCACTTCGCTAAACACAAGAAGCACCTGGGGAGATTTCAGAACTCCTCTAGCCCAGATGGAACCCCAGAGGTTAGTACCATAAAGCTCTCCAGGTGATAGCAACATGCGGCCCAGGCCAAGGGCAGGAGTAGGGCAAGGGGTCATCATGGAGAGTCACCTGGCAGTTTAAAAACTTCTGCAGCCTGGGCCCACTCCCAGAGATTCTGAATCAAATGCTTTGGGGTGGAACCCTGATAGTTCCGGTTTGAAAAGCACTCAGGAAAAGGACAGATTTCAATTCTGGACACACATCAGAATCACCTGGGGGGCTTTCCAGACAACCTGAGGATATTTCGGGCTCCATACTCGCAGAGACTTGGATTTCATTTTGGGTAGCGGATCTGAAACCCAGGTTGTACCCAGACTCACCCCAGAGGTCTCCCTGGAGGCAGGGCCTTCACCCCCCATCACAGCTTGCCCCCAGGGAGTTGTGACCCAGAAGACCAAATGACCCAGGACCCCTGGGATCCATGACTCTTTTGGGGGGACCCCTATGAGGTAAAAACTATTTTCTTTATAAAACTCAGACGTGATCTACCCCCTGCCTTTTTCACTCCCAGAGACTGGACACCTAGGGCAATGGATGGAATGCAAAGCAAGTGAGATTCCAGTCTCTTATGCTGGTGTTCTATTGCCATTCTGCTCACTAAATAAATTTTCTGGCTGTGAGAATATGGTTGCTTTTCTTTAAAAAAATACAGGTTAACATGTAATGGCTTTATTATGGTTGTTTTTAAATTAGTGAATATTTCTAAATTTCTCAGTTTCAATTTCTAACGTGGTAAACATTTGACAGATATAACCCACATAACCCAGTTAGACTCTATCCCTTGCCAGAGCTGTAACTTAAGTTACTAAACCTCTCTGATCTTTATTTTCCCACCCTCGTGATTGGGATTAATGCCTACCTCACACAGATATTGAGAGGATTAACTCAAAGCAGGTTTTTAAAGCCTGTGTTTAAACAGGCTCTCAATACGTGCTGTTTCCTCGGCCCACCTCTACCTCCCAACAAGGAGATCTATAGTTCACCTGGATTCTTGGCTCAGGAATCTGGATTTGTTGGGCTAATTGTTCTCGGACAGTAATATCAGGGTATCGGTCCTTTTCAAAGGCCTCAGTGAGAATCTTGTGCTGGTTTTTGTTGAATTTGGTCCTCTTGCGCCTCCGGCCTCCTTGGGGTCCTGGGACAGACACACACAGTGTAAGAGACATTAGTCTCAGGCCTCACATTTAGGTCTACTGAGACTTGCTCCCCATCCAGGGCAGTGTGGAGCCTGCAGCCTTTGATGGGAAGGAATTTATTTGCAGGCAAAGATCTCAGGCCCCTTTGCAGAGCTCTCTAGGTCCTCCTGAGATTCTGCCACTGGTGCCCTGTACTTTGCCAAACCTACTCCAAATTCTCCCTCAGCTCCCAACAGCTCTTGGAGGGTCTGCCCTGTAAACTATAATCACGATTCCCTGTGAATGTCCAGAGACTGCCATGGACACACCCGGGCCTGCCAAGAATCCATTAACACACATCTCTCTACCTGTCCACAAATATTAGGAGATGCCAAAAACCAGAACATAAGGAAATTGCATGTGAGAAAAACCTCACATTAGGAATTTCTATATATTAACATTTGTATTTTCCCTTGTGACCAGGGGAAGCTCCCCAGCCCCTAATTTTAGTTTTGGGCCCTTTGAATCCATCAGAGCTGAGTTCACCACTGACATGTAATTCTTTTCAAAATGGAGTTACTTCATGGAGAAAAAAGGGCAAAATACAAAGGCCCTGGTGAAGCCAGGTTTCCTTCACCTTCCAGCCTTCCTCAGAGCTCCCGGAGGCCGCCTCATCCCGCAGATTTTCTGCATTTTGAAAAAACACTGCACTGCCGGGACACCTACTGCCACCCTTGTTGCCTTCTCTAAGGCAGCCTGTTAGGGTCTGGTTTAGTGCTTAGCCTCCCCCTTTTCAAGTGTCAACCAACGTCAAATATCGCAATGAACAGTAAACTTCAAACCACACCTGGTGGGGCCTGCCTTTCTGAACCCACAAGACATCGCCCAAGAGAGACTGCCCAGCTCCCCAGACTCCCCCAGCCCTGGTGGACTCCGCAAGGACTCACCGTTGGAAGACATGTCCGGATCGCGCCAGCCGACCAGGAGGAACCTGGGTGGGAACAAGGACCAGGGTAGGAACTGCCTCCTTCCCGGCTGGAATCCGGTAGGAAAGTGCAGAGACCCACCCAGTTAAGCCCGTTTTAAGCACTTTTCAAGACCCACCCTAATAGTCCCTCCTTTGGGCAGATAGACGCTGGGCCTGCGGAGCACACAGGGATGCTCTTTGGCTTGGATTGGCGCGCAGGCCTGTCCTGGGCTCTAGTCCCGCTTATTTGTAGAGAAGTTTAGCATACCGAAGTGGCTGGGGAGACAGGATCCATCCGCGAAGGTGTAGAACGAGCAGTCACCAATTGGGGCAGGCTTCAAAAGGATTACCGATTGAGTTGCAGGCCAAGGTACCAACCTCTCCAGCAGTAGACGTGGGCTGAGAGTCAACCTTCTTACTCAGTGATATAGAACCCCATGCTCTGTTCTTCATTGTAACCCTACAAATTATCATGCAGCCTGTGCAACATTTCGATCATAAAATGAGCTTTTACAAAGCAGCTACCACCATACCTACCTAGCACATAGAAAATGAAGAGTCAGGATTTATATTTCGGCTTATGCCCTATATCGGAGCCTCCTTTTTTTGAATCTGGAGGATCTGATCAAGTCTTAAGGTTTTTTAGTAGTGTGTAAACCCACATAAATAAAAAGTACAGTGGGTTGAGAACTGTTTCTGAGCTGCAGATACCAGGAAAGGAAGCAGTGAATAGAGGCTCAGGATGGAAAGCTGCTGTCAATTGGCTTATCTCACTCTGGAGATTAGCAAAGGCAGGATGGCAGTTACAATAACCTTTTGTTGTTGTTGTTAATTTATGTATAATTGGTATACAATATTAGTTTCAGGTATACAAGATGGTGATTTGACATTTACATACCTTACAATGTGATCACCACACTAAGTGTAGTAACCATCTGTTGCCGTGTAAACTTATCACCATATTATTGACTATATTTTCCTTCACCTTTTTCACCCATTCCCCTACCCTCCACCCCTCTGGCGACCATCAATTTGATCTCTGTTTCTATGTGTCTGTTTTTGTTTTGTTTTGTTTCGTTTTTAGAATTCCACGTATAAATGAAACCATATTGTATTTGCCTTTTTGACTTATTTCACTGAGCATAATATCCTCAAGGACCATTCATGTTGCAAATTGTAAGATCTCCTTCTTTTTATGGCTGAGTAATATTGTGTATGTGTACCACATCTTCTTTATCCAATCGTCTATCAATGGACACCTAAATAACTTCCGTATCTTGGCTATTGTAAATAATGCTGCAATGAACAAAGGGGTGCATAAATCTTTTCAAATTAGTGTTTTCCTTTCCAGAAGTGGAATTGCTGGGTTAGATATGGTAGGTTTATTTTTAGTTTTTGAGGAATCGCCATACTGTTTGCCATAGTGGTTGCACCAATTTACAGTCCTACCAATAGCGCACAAGGGTTCCTTTTTTCCCATACCTTCACCAACATTTGTTTTTTGTTGACTTTTTGATACTAGCCATTCTTGTGTGAGGTTTTATCTCATTGTGGTTTTGATTTGCATTTCCCTGATGATTAGTGATGTAGAGCATCTTTTTCATATGTATGTCTTCTTTGGAGAAATGTCTCTTCTTGTCCTCTGCCCATTTTTTGATTGGCATGTTTATTTTTTTGTTATTGAGTTGCATGAGTTCCTTACATATTTTGGATATCAAACCTTTATTGGACATATATTTGACATTTTCAAATATATTCTCCCATTCAGTAAGTTGTCTCTTTTGGACTTCATCAAACTAAAAAGCTTTTGTGCAGTAATGGAAACCATCAGCAACCACATTTTAATGACCATCAAATGTCCCCTTTCAAACTACTGCAGAGTTTTGTTCTGTTTTTGGTTGAATTAATTTGCAAATGAAATGTTTTTGGACATCCTCTTGGGGATTACCTCATAAAAAAAAAGAAAGAGAAAGAAATTATTTCCACCAAAGTCTGTGCTGAGCTGAAAGATTTAAACATCAAAAGAAGTAGCCTTGAAAAGATAGAGGGGTTGAGAAGTAGAGTGGGAACTATCCTTGAGAGCTGCTGAGAGGACAGACTCAAAATGCCATAGAATGCCTTCCTGATAGTCTCCTGTGGAGAATTCATCTCAGTGTACTGCTAGGAAATCTGGTTCTCGCTTTGTGGTCCAGGAAGCTGGGAGACACATGGGCACTGCCCTCTTTGCCTGTCTTCTTTGTTAAAGACAAAACGACAGGCTGAAAATGACATCATCTGTGCTAAAGTTCATGATAAACAAACCTAGATTTAACACCTGACGTAATTGCTGTTTCAACCTCTCCCAGTAACAGAATTTTCATCAACCAGCTTAGAACTTTCTGATCAAGACCAACGAGGTAATCTATCACATGGGTCCTCTCTTCCCCACCAACCCCATAGAAAGAAGAGGCAATCTGCATGATAAAAGCCTTTGCCATTACCTTCCCCCCAAAAGATGTGCTAGTCTAAAAATAATACTTTCTTTTCTTTTGTCGATAGCTCCCTTGCTCCACTCTTATGCCTATAAAAACCTTGCATTTTGTACAGCCCCCCTGATTACCCTTGCTAGATGGGATGCCGCATGATTCATGAATCACTTAATAAAGCCAGTTAGATCTCCAATTTTACTTAGTTGGATTTTGTTTTTTAACAGATTTGGTGGAAGTATTGATACTGAAAAAAAACTTCTGATGGTATTTCCAGACAATGAGAAACGCAGATGTGGCACCTGCAACCCCCATTTTGAGTTCACTGTCTTTCTTGCTATTTCTAAGCGCCATTGGTGAGTCTCTCTCAGTTGAGCTCTGCTCTCTCCTTGCATTTGAGCCCCTGATCTGATTGGCTTTCTTTTATGGGGCACATCAGCTTGAACTAGTAGACAATTCTACCTGGAGTCAAGCCCCTAGCCTTTCAGACTACAATTCCCTAGTGAAAAATCCTAGCCATTAGCTCTATTCCTAGATTCCACATTGGAAACTGATGTCTGCAATTCCCCATTTTTTTTGTAATCAGTCTGCAATCCCATTCTTTGGGGCATGCTGGTTTAATCCTTTCCCCAGTCCAGTGCTCCATAGGAATTGTTGGTGGTCGCCAACTGGAGTTGGTCTGAGTCCAGCTTAAGAACTGGACTGGATCTAATCTGAGCTAGACAGGGCAAGCAGGAGGCCTCAGGTGAATATTAAGAAACAGGATCCTTTATATCCAAAGAATTGAGTATGCCACCTTCTGGTATACCTGCTTATTTTACATTTAAGAATTTCAATCCTGGAAGCTGCAGATATTTGCAAACGAGGCAAAATTTTTCTCTCTAGGAGACCACCTAGAATTGGCAATGACCATTGTGAGGAGCATTCCAGTTAAAAAAAAATCATTTTAGAAGTGCATTCAAAAGTAAGGGTTCTCAAATTGAGCAAAAAAAAAAAAAAGAGGTACCTATTTTAACTGGCATCCAGAAGTTTACAGAAGACTTCGTGATTCCAAAATAGTTTCATTAAAGGATTCAGTACAAAGGCTAAGGGAAAATTAAAGGCACAAGAGGTATCTAAGACAAAAGACAATAGGACAGACTAGGAATGTGACTCCTACTTCTCCTTCCCTTACTTTTTCACCTCATGTTTTACTCATTCTCAGTCTGACTGCTGCTTTTCCACTCTAAAGAGACTATTAGACAGTATTACTTAAAATAAAGCTACCCAAGGTTGCAGATGGACCCCTTAAGGAACCCTTTACCTCTTGGTCAAAAACTGAACTAAGGGCTGCAATTAAAGAATTTCTTAAACTTAAGGAGTTAGTTTTTGAAGAATTCAGTTATTATTGGGACCTATAACCCCAGGCTGTCAGATCTTTATCAGCTTGTACACATGTGGTAGGACTTGGGGAAACCCAAAAAAATGAATGCAAGTAATAAGATGGCAAAACCCTGAGGATGATATCTCATTTTGCCAATTCCCAAAACCTCTCCTATTTATTACAAAATGCTTATAGATATTGGGATGTTGGAAACAGAATTATCCTGTAAATATGCCCTTAAAACTCTATCTTGGAGAAAACTTGGATACCTTTGTGATGTAGATTTTCTACCCCATCTTCTCTCTAAGCAAAGGTTTCTTACCAGGAAGAAAAGGGAGAGGAAAGAGAGGAGAAAGGAAATATTTGGAAATTGGGTATATAAAAACATCTCGAGTGACTTTTCCACAAATATTAGTAACTAAAAGGCCTCTGTTTGCATCTCTCTGTGTGTGCCTATATATATTGTAAATGTGAGATATTTTTCTACCTTTGATAGTATTAAAATTAATTTAATAAGTTAAAATGAATTGGTTTGAGGTGAACACTAGTAAGGATTGGGTATTCTAAAACTCAGAAATGTGCAGACTAACCCAAAGGCTTTTCAAGTTCATACGATCTAAGGTTAATCTTTAATAAATAAGAGTTTAAGTTTGTTAGTTTAATTAAAATAGGCATGTCTTTAGGGTTATCAATATTGAATATAATGCAGAGAAATAATTTTATTTTACCTGAGTTTACTAGTCAAATTCATTTTATCTCTGTCACAAAATTTATGAGTAAGAAAAATAATGATGAAATTTTCAGAAGTTATCTAAACATATGTGAACAAAAAAGGACTATGTAAAAATCAGACAAGTTTAGTGACTGAAAGTAACCTATAGGGTGATCTGATCATAAATTCCTAACTGGCAGGTCAGGGTGGATAGTCATGCCCCAGGTCTATAAAAGGTTTATCTTTGCTTTAAGCAAGCCCTGTCCATTGTTCTTGTGCATATAGGTTAACATACCTTTGAAATGCCAAAAGTAAGCCTCTTTTTCAGACCCCTCTGAGGTAGTAATCATCCCCAAGGGAGCACATAATCTTGTTGACTATTCTATAATCCAATCATAGAGATTTCTGGCCTTGCTTTCTCCCATCTTCTTGTAATCTTTTTAAATTTCTGCCTTAATTCCAGATGTATAAAAAGAACTGCAAAATGGTCATTCTCCAGAGCATTTGAGATCTTGCTTCCTGGCATGTTGTCAGTTTGGCTCAGATAAACTCTTATAAAAATTCTCTGCAGGTTTTGTTTTTATATCAGTATGTAAACATGACTCTACACCAGCCCACACCACCACCAATGACTGACCACCACCACCTCTTCCACTCTTGAAACCTCTAGCTTTGTTCCTTGCCTCCCAGAGTCACAGTTAGGACCTAACTCTAAGTTTAAGGTGTTAAAGATCAAAAATTCAATCAAATAAATTTAAAGTTCTAACTGAACAATTCATGAATCAGGACAGCATCCCATGTAGTAAGTAGAAGAGTGCTCAGAGGAGGTCTTTATAGATAGAAAGAGATGGGACAAGAGAGTTAAAGAGTGGATTATTTCAAGTAAGGTCACCTTCCCCTAGGGAATGGCAGGGTGGTCTTATCAGGCAGATTATCTGCTGGTGTTGATCAAGAAGTTCCAGACTGATTGATTTAAAATTCCACTCCTGTGAGGGGCTGAAACTGTAATTCATTATGTATTAAGTCTTGGTGGGGCTTAGCAAAAGTGACTCCATTTTGGGTAACACTACAGTAATCCCACATGGCCCCACACAACCCCTCAATCACCCCACAATGATCACACAAAACTCCATACCATTCTATATAACACTATACCACTCTTCAATGACCCATGCAACCTCATGTGGCCCTATACAACCCCACAACCACTCCAGTGCCCTACCCCATCCCACATGACCCTACAACAACCCCACAAAGACCCCAAACAACACCAAAATGATTCAACATTACTCTTCACCACTTTACACTGTAAAAAAAGTAGAGTCACTTTAAAATGGAGCTGGAGCTGCCATCCCAGAGGAACTGCCTTACATGTCTTATAAATCTTTGGAATATTAAAGCAGGGCAAAATAACCTTTGGATTGGGTCTAAATCAATATCATGTCCTGTTTTCAAGGATAACAAGAAAGCAGATATGACTACCAGACTGATGACTACCGGAGTAAAAATTAAAAACATCATTTAGAGTTTGTGTCACTGTATTAGCTTATCTGCACCAATAGAAATGCCTTCCTTTTATTGATATAATTGTTCCCCTTTCCTCTCTCATAAATATCTTTCGCCTTTGTCTTCTAATCAGAACATTGGGCTTCTGCCTGAATCAGTGTTTTCTGAATAGCTACTCTTTTGATCTCACATAAATGCTGATTGCCTCTCACTTTGGCCTTTTATTTTTCAGTTAATAATATGACCCCCAACCACCTCTTCCACCCTGGAAATCTCTCGCTTTGCTTCTCGCCTCTCAGGTCACATTTAAGACCTAACTCTATGTTTGAGAAGACCTAACTGCACTTCCAGGAGAAGGGTGAGAGTGAAGCTTTTTGCAGAAAAGAGAAATATGAATGGGACATGCAGAAATGAGGAAAGCTAGTATATTATGACTCCTGGGGAGGTTTGCAGAGGAATGGAAGGAGCTCTACACAAAGATGGACTTGTTTTAGAATGAGAGAAACTCAAAAGTTGTTGTAGGAAAGTATGTATCAAAACAGAGACCAGCTGGCTGACAGGGCAAGGCCAAAGAAGGACAAGTCCAGAGCTCAAGGGCTCCCATGTCTGGATCATTGCTTTGGGCCAAGCCCTGTCCCAAACCCTACCCTATGTTCACTGGTCCTCACCACCACCCTCATCCCCATTTCTTCGAGAGCAGAGGTCACGCCCAGACCTCTTGGAAGGTGCAGCCTTGGCCATTAACTGCTGCCCTGTTTCCTCCTCTGAAACAGGCTGCGAGGGCATTTATATCCAATCCGGTGGCATTGGGCACCTGATCCTAGCAAGTCTGAACTGAGATGTGCTATGAGTGCAAAACAC
>NW_006440618.1:101767-102498 GCF_000325575.1 Pteropus alecto | reverse complement strand
CAATATGAAATACCTCAATGGTCAAAATGATAACATTTTTGACATATTGGGTAAAATAAAATATATCATTAAAATCAATATCACCTATTTCTTTTTACTATTTTAATGTGATTACTATAAATTTTTAAATTACATATGTGACTCACATTGTATTTCTACCAGGCAACGCAGCTCTAGATGGGAGCCCTGATGGTGGGCACTAAAGCTGTCAGCAGCTCTCACAGCTATGTAGCAGAGCTGGGGTTCCAACTCAGGCTCTGGGATGGTGCCCTCCCTACATTTCCATGGCAACATATAGAGGAGGACAAATGTTTAAGTCCTCCTCTCATCTTTTTCCCAAATTACCCTTGGAAATAGTTAACAATCCATGGCCTGGATCCTCTGCTCCTTTCCCACCAGTCTGGAAGAGGCAACCAGGGACCCAGGACACCTGGAAAGTTGCTAGCTTCCCAGGTGCATAGATAGAATTCCCAGAAGGGAGATGTGCTTTGGACATTTTGCAGATTGTAAACTATTTCCTTAGTGAAGAGAAAACCCCATCCTTGTCTGAGAACTTGCCTAACTTGCTTTGATAAGACATGTTGCTTTCTGGGCCTCAGTTTCTGCACGGTAAAATAAGGTGACTACAACAGAACATCTCTGAAAGCCTTTGAAATGCAAAAAGATGGCCAGGGCCCACTTTGAGCACCACTCAAGTATTTAATAACTCCAAGCAGCTGGTCATATTGCCT